>NC_137101.1:52687482-52917482 GCF_949357685.1 Gobio gobio | reverse complement strand
TTTTTTTTTTTTTTTTTTATTTGACAAAAAACAGCAAAATACAAAACTCTCGTAGGGGAAAGAGAGTATACACATACCAAAATGTAGTCAAAATACAAAAGTGAATAACTAAACAGAAAACAACAGAACAAAAAAAAAAAAAAAAAAAAAAAAAAAAAAAAAAAAAAAAAAAAAAGGAACGGGGCTATTTATAAACACAAGTCATTGTCAAAAAGGCAAAACATTTTCCCCTTTTCCATTTTTTCTCTTCTTTTTTTTTGACTTTGTACACATAATTCTGACTTTATACACACAATTCTGACTTTATACACACAATTCTGGCTGTATATCACACAATTCTGACTTTATATCACACAATTCAAATCCGACTATCACACAATTCTGACTTTATACACACAATTCTGACTTTATACACAGTTCAAATCTGACTATCACACAATTCTGACTTTATACACACAATTCTGACTTTATACACACAATTCTGACTTTATACACAGTTCAAATCTGACTATCACACAATTCTGACTTTATACACAAAATTCTGACTTTATACACGCAATTCTGACTTTATATACACAATTCTGAATATATATACACAATTCTGACTTTATACACACAATTCAAATCTGACTGTCACACAATTCTGACTTTATACACACAATTCTGACTTTGTACACGCAATTCTGACTTTATATACACAATTCAAATCTGACTATCACACAATTTAAATCTGACTATCACACAATTCTGACTTTATACACACAATTCTGACTTTATATACACAATTCTTACTTTATACACGCAATTCTGACTTTATACACGCAATTCTGACTTTATATACACAATTCAAATCTGACTCACACAATTTAAATCTGACTATCCCGCAATTCTGACTTTATACACGCAATTCTGACTTTTTACACGCAATTCTGACTATATCTCACAATTCAATTATGACTTTATACACACAAGTCTGACTTTATACACACTTTTTTTTTTTTTTTTTTTTTTTTTTCTTCTCCCCTTCAACAGATAGACCAAAATAGTGCAGTAATAAACAATCTAGTAATAAACAATCTAGTAATAAACAATCTAGTAATTCCATAAGTCCAGAAGTGAAATGAAAATGTGTAAATGTATAGGTGTGTGGGTGTGAGTGTGTGTGTATGCATAAGCAAATTAACCATTAATTATTTATTACCATCTTCATTGCCATCACCACCACCACCTCCATCATACTGCCCTCATTGTATTAGTCTCCTTCTCCTTCCCCTTTTTTCCTATGTAATGATTGCCATTGATTACCATTGCCACCACTCCATAGACAAATCAATTTTAGATAGTAAATTAGTAATGGAGGGTAATATATAAGATAACCCTCCCCCCACATCTATTCAGTCCCTATTTTCTCCTATACCTTTTTTTATTTTATTTTTTATTTTATTTTTTTATTTTATTTTGTATGTTGTGTGTAGTATCTATGGTGCATTAAAAGAAGGGGTACAGTGTGAGAGTGTCTCAACTTGGGACAGAGATGCTGTCCTAGGGAAACCACTTCTCTCCTGTCTTTCCTGCCTGAGTGTTTATGAGGTTTTTCAGTGTATATACACATACACTTTTTTTTCTTTTTCTTCTTCCTTCTCTCTCTTCTACATTGTGGTGCATTAAAAACACATGAAAAGATTAGGGGGGTATTGGAAATAATCAATTGATCTAGCTACAGCAGTAGTGGTAGCAATGAAAACCAGGTTAGTAATTCCAAAACAGCAATAATAATAATAATAATAATAATAATAATAATGATAATGATAATGATAATGATGATGGCAATGGTGATGATGATGGCAATGATGATAACAATGACGAGAGCAATGACAATAACAACAGCAATTACAACCATAAAAAATAATACTAGTAATCATAACACTAACAGTAATGAAAATAATGATAATGATGACAATAATAACAAAAATGCAGTAATATCCGTGGGTTGATTAAAAGGTGGAAGGAATCAGAGTTGAGAGGATATAAGGGATTCATAGTTGTAAGAGGTCAGAAAGTGTTGGATGGCAGAGGTCGGTTTCAGATGTGTAATTATAAGGGGGAGATGTGTATTCCATTGAAATGAAGTCTGTAATAAGGTTTTTCCAGTGGTTAATGTGTATTTTGTTACGTGTTTTCCAGTTCATGAAGATAGTTTTCTTGGCGATGGTTAGAGCTGTGAGGAGCATTTTAGAGTTTATATTTTTTTTATCAGAAATTATTGTGAGGTCCCCCAGCAAGCAAAGAGATGGCGATAGTGGGATGCGGCATCCCACTGTATTAGATAGTGATTGTGTGACCTCTTCCCAAAAGTGTTTGATTGGAGTGCAGTGCCAGGTTGCATGTATGTATGTATCTGTAGCTTTCTGATTGCAATGTGTGCAGACTTCTGATGTGAAACCCATTTTAGCTAATCTATTGCCCGTGTAATGTGTTCTATGGAGTGTTTTGTATTGTATTAGTTGAAGATTAGCATTTTTGGACATGTGATAAATGTTTTTACAGATTTGGGTCCAGAAGTTGGCATCAGTAGCTATTGAAATATCATTTTCCCATTTTATTGTTGGTAAGTATGTGGTCTGTGGTTGATTTGAAATGATTTTGTATATTTTTGAGAGAAGTTTCTGTGGAGAGGAAATGTTAACCAGGTCTGATATTGCCGGTGGAAGTTCTAAATTTATGGCTCTGATATTTATTTTTGCCAGAACAGAAGATTTGAGTTGAAGGTATTTTAAAAATTCATTGCTCCCGATGCCAAACTCCTGGGCCAATTGCGGAAATGTTGTGAATGTGTTAAACTTGAAAATATGGTTAATGTGGGTGATGCCCTTTTCAGCCCATGTGCGAAAATTCAGTATTTTTTTATTGCTTATGAAGTCACAGTTGTTCCACAGTGGAGTGAGGTTAGATGGAGCTAGTATAGAATTTGTGATTTGGTGAAATTTCCACCAGGCTGTCAGAGTGGAAGCTATAGTTACAGCATTAAAACATGTGTGTTGTTTGATTGATTTGGTGAGGAATGGTATGTCAGCTATATTTAATTCTTTGCATAGTGATTGTTCTATATCTAGCCATATAATATCGGATTGGGTGGGGTGGATCCATTTGTATATGTATTGCAGTTGGTTAGCCATTGAGTAGTAATGAAAATTTGGTGCTTCTAGTCCTCCTTTAACCTTGTTTTTTTGTAATGTAGTCAGTTTTATCCTTGGTGTTTTATTTTTCCAGTAGAAGTGGGTGATAATCGAGTCTAGTGATTTAAACCAGGCGAGTGTGGGGTGGGTTGGAATCATTGAGAATAGGTAATTGATTTTTGGTAAAATTGTCATCTTTATTGCTGCTATCCTGCCAATTATGGAGATTGGAAGGTTAAGCCATCGAAGCAAGTCATCTTCTATTTTTTTAAGCAGTGGTGTGAAGTTGAGTGTTACCAACTCTGACAGTATGGAGGAAATCTTAATGCCTAAGTAAGTGATGTGATCATGACATATAGGTATAGGTGATTGGTGGGGTGCCACATCCCATTTAGTTTTATGTAAAGGGAGGATGGATGATTTGTTCCAATTTATTGCGTAATCTGAGATTTTTGAAAAGGACTGGATTGTTTTAATTATTTCTTGAGTAGATGCTAGAGGTTCTTGTATAAATAGTAGAATATCATCTGCATAAAGTGAGATTTTATGCGTTTGTTGTGGTGTTTCAATACCTTTGATTGCTGGGTTTTGGCGGATAGCTGCTGCTAGGGGTTCAATAAAAATAGTGAATAGAGATGGAGAGAGTGGACATCCCTGCCTCGTCCCCCTGTGCAGTGTGAAGCTTTGTGATGTTAGTCCATTGGTTGTGACTGTGGCAGATGGTGATGTGTATAAAATCTTGATCCAGTTAATAAATGACTCTTCAAAGCCAAATTTTTGTAGTGTGGTGAATAAAAATTTCCAGTTGACCCTATCAAAAGCTTTTTCTGCGTCTAATGTGGCAATGAGAGTATCTTTCTGTTGTACTGATGAGTAATGCATTAAATTGTATAATCTGCGGGTATTGTTGGATGCATGTCTATCTTTTATAAAGCCGGTCTGATCTGGATGGATGATATATGATATAATTTTTTCAATTCTATGGGATAGTGCTTTGCTAATAATTTTTATGTCGACATTTATGAGTGAAATAGGACGGTAGTTAGATGTGAGGGTGTGGTCTTTGTTAGGTTTAGGAATGAGAGATATAAGTGCTGTATTCATGTGGGATGGGAATTTAGCATTTTGTTTTATTTACGTTATTGTTCTACTGAATAGTGGGAATAA
The DNA here is from genome assembly GCF_949357685.1 of Gobio gobio. Classification (NCBI taxonomy): domain Eukaryota; kingdom Metazoa; phylum Chordata; class Actinopteri; order Cypriniformes; family Gobionidae; genus Gobio; species Gobio gobio. The sequence goes on along the minus strand of NC_137101.1, from coordinate 52,913,139 downwards.
AGTTGACCAAAAATGTTTGTAGAACTCAGCAGGGAAGCCATCCGGTCCTGGTGCTTTATTATTTTGCATGTGTTTCAGCGCGGAGTGAAGTTCGTTTTCAGTGATCGGTAATTCGAGAAAGGTAATTTGTTCCGGGTTGAGTTTTGGTAGAATGGTGTTATCGAGGAATTGGTTTATCTTCTTGGTTTGGGTCCAGATCAGATGAGTATAATTTTGTATAGTATTCTTCAAATATTTTGTTTATCTCAATCGGTGAATTGGTTAGCTTCCCTGCTGAGTTTCTAATAGAGGTTATAGCTGTTTTTTCTTTATTTCTTTTAATTTGACTGGCTAAATATTTTCCGGATTTATTGCTGTGATGAAAAGTTTCATGATGAAGTCTGTGAATAAGAAACTGGTTTCTTTTGTTTATTATTTCATTAAGCAAAAAAAAAATTTTTTCTTAGTTCTTTATGGATGGTTTCTGATTGTTTATTTGCGTGTAAAATTTATAATTTTTTTATTTTTTCTTCCAGTTGGACTTCTTTTTCTTTTTCCTTCTTTTTTTATGGACTGAATATGATATAGTTTTTCCCCGTAATACCACTTTCCATGTTTCCCAGAGCAGTGATGCTGACGACTTTGGAGAGTCATTTATTTCAAGGAAGGATGTCCACTCTCTCTTGAAGTAGTTGTCAAATTCTGTGAGTGATGTATTAAAACACCATCTGGTGGGGTGCTTCTGTATTGCAGGTGGGTTCCATGTGAGAGTTACCGGAGAATAATCACTAATATTGATGGGATGAATTTTGGTTTCTATATTTGGTATGATTGAATTACTGGTTAGAAAGAGATCAATGCGGGGATAGGTTTGGTGGACATTAGAATAAAAAGTATATTCTCTGGCGAGTGGGTGTTGTATCCTCCAACCATCGCCAAGACCAAAATCATTCATGGTCGGGTAGAGTTGAGCAGTTTCTGTCCTAAACGGTGTACGCGATGGAAGGTGATGTGCTCGACAGTCTCTGGTGTAATTTTGAGCTGGTTAACCATGAAGTCCTTAACAGATTTTTCGGGGTCTTCGGTGGATGGTTCAGCAATGCCGGAAAAGATTAGATTGTAAAAATATACCCATTTATCTAACTATAAATCCATCTGTGCCTGTATCTAATTTGTCATTCATGACCTGCCAATCAAGGTGACAGCCCTCATAAATTCCCCCATAAAACTTCCACTGACAGTCACTGACCAGTCAGTTTATTTATTCTCTTGTTTATATAGGATGAAGAGATACAGATCAAGGATTAGTAACAAGCTACACTTAAAATTAATAATACACTTATTATTTAACATTCTAGATTTACTACTTTAACAAAACACTTCTGAGTTACATGTGATATTCATGGGTCCTGTCTGTTTAGAGATGAAACCCTTTATACAAACTTACATGCATATTCAGTTCAGAACTTATGAATATAGTGTCTCATACTGACTTTTGTACAGTAATCTATTGCAAACATCAAACACACATTATTCCTCATTAATGCAGGTTCATATGTTAATGATTCTTCATTATTATCATCTTAGATCATACTCTGAAGGTTCAGAATTACTGGAATCACATTCTTCAAAGCTCATCTTCTCTTAAGGGAAACAGCAGGAAACCACTGAAGGTGTTGTAGTTATACTGGCTATCACCATATATCCTATTGCCAGACCAAAGTCTCACATCGACAACATCTCCAACCTCCAGGATCAACACAGCTCCATTCGAGGAGCTGAACGAATTCATAAGCTGTTTAGCATGTGCCATAACCACACGCTCTCCATTCTTAAAAATAGATGCAGTTGCTCCAGTTCCGGCAAAACCATAAACAGAGACTCTGAACATGTAGGCTCCTTTCAGTGGGGCTGTGAAAACACCTGAATCAAACAACAAGAGACACAGAATCAGCTGTTTCCTGTATGATTGATTAATTACCAAACACACTGTAATAGTTTTGACAGATGGTAGATAATTTAATTATCTTATGCACATTACACAACTGCAGAGAGATCTGACTGAAGCAGAAGGGTTCCCTTTCGAGAGTACTCTCGTATTGCGTTTAGCTAAACACTAGGGGGAATTCCTTTTCCTCGAGATATTGAAGCAAATTTTTATCCTAAAAATACCATATAACACGCAGTGCAGCTGCACAGCTCTCAGCAGGAAGCATCTGCGTGCTGATTGGCTGTGCCGCTGCGAGACCGCTGGGCGGGACGGACCAATCAGGTCCTTCTATATTCCCGCCACAAGGGGCAACAGAATTTGCATAGCCAAGGGTATATAAGACCCTGTCTCGCCAGGTTAGTCAGATTATATCTTCTTCAGCGACTCACCTCGCTGAGCTCTGGATCGAAGCCTGCCGTCGACATGCACCCAGCGGAACTCTGCAGCCTGAGGACATCGGACTCTCTGCCTTCAGCCTGCCTTCCAGCTGCGCCATCCGGCACACATCCTTTATTACATACCATCCGTGTGTTTGCTACACACTCAAAAAGAGCCGAGACATTGTTTCAAATGTCTCGTTCCTGCGCCTCGTGTAGAGGTTTTCTCTCGGACGAGGATCGGCACATCATCTGCGTGTCATGTCTCGGACAAGACCACGCGCAGGCTGCACTCAACCAGGGCGGCTGCCCGGAGTGCGACGAACTGGCGCTGCAGACCCTTCGGGCTCGGCTCGCCAGTTTCGACCCGAATCCCGTCCCTTGCTCTCAGCCTCTCGAGCCACGGAAAAAGAAACGCCGCGACCAGAGGCCCCCGGAGCGCTCTGACAAGCACACGCCGGTCATTTCCCTGCGTGCCTCATCATCGCCTGTCATGTTCGTCGAGGAACAGCACAGCTCCCCTCGTTTGGCGGCTGCTGCTGTTTTCTTCGGCGGACCGTAGGAGGATGACAGCCTTTTGCTTGCTGCATCTGAAAGCGGGTGGTCGGATACCATCTCGGAGCATGCCACTTCGACGCGGACTGCTAGCGGCGGCAAAACCTCAGTGGACGCTGAGCTTATGCGCCTGCTCACCAAGGCCGTGGACGACCTCGGCATTGACTGGTCTCAAGCCGAGTAGCCCATGAGAAGCAGACTGGACAAGTGGTTTTTCGAGAACCGTCGCCAACTGACCGCTCAAAAGCCTGCTCCCTTCTTCCCAGAAGTCCACGAGGAACTATCTAAAGCGTGGAAGGCGCCATTTTCATCTCGCGCCAAATCCTCTTTTTCTCCAGCGCTCTCGGTGGTCGATGGCGCTCAGAAAAAAGGATACCTCGCTCTTCCTCCCCTCGAGAAGCCGTCACTGCACATTTTGCCCGCCCTCCGCCAGAGGATGGCAGTCAAAAGCTGTGCACCCTTCCAAGGCCTGCCGCACTACTTACAGCCTCTCCGGTCGAGCATACGCCTCCGGCGGCCTCAGCGCTACACTCTATGGCGGTGCTTCAGGTCTTCCAGGCCAAACTCCTCCGTTCCTTGGATGAGTCTGTCCCGGATAACGCGGCTCTGAAGTATCTGCGCGGCGCCACTGACTTGGCCCTGCGCACTACCAAGGCCAACGCTCAGGCGATCGGCAGATGTATGGCCAGCTTGACGGTGTTGGAGCACCATTTGTGGCTCAACCTAACCGAGATGAAAGACTCGGACAAGACCGCTTTCCTGGACGCGCCCATGTCGCCTTCAGGACTATTCGGTCCCTCCGTGGTTGGGTTCACGGAACACTTCACCGAGGCGCAAAAGGCTTCACAGGCAATGCAACATTTCCTGCCCAAGCGTTCCAGCTCCTCTGCTAGCCGTCACGCTAAAGCTGGACCAGCCCAGCCCACCAAGGCGGCGCCACCAGCTCACCAGCCTCGCGTGGTTTCTAAGCCTGGACAGCGTTCCCGCTCTACGAGCCACAGCAGACCGCCGGAACGTCGAGGTCCCCGACCCAGCAATGTGTCGAAACCTGAGCCGCCGAAGCCATCCTAGCCAGAGGCACAAAGAGAAGATGGATAACACCCGCTTCGGCCGGTTTACCACCTCGCTCTCTTCAAAAACGTTACCCAGCTCCCTTCAATCAGATGGCTGGGCACATCACATTCACAGCCAAAGCCCGCAAACAAACGCGCTCGCCTGTACACAAACGGTGTTTTCACGGCGACCCATATGAATCACAAAAAGAGTTTTTTCTCTGTAGGCAGTGTGCCAGCATTAAAGCATGTACCCCTACACTCAATCACTCCCCCATGTTCCGTACTCAACGTGCTCGCCTGTACACAAGCACCAATATTCTATGTCCCCCGGCCCCCTGCACTCAGGCGGCGGGAAACAATTCTCTCATATGCGCCACTTTAACGCAACATTATCGGGCCACCGAGTCCCTGTTGCTCAGCGACTCGCCCCACAAATTAATTCAGCCCCTGGCTTTGAAGGCTTATTGGCAGGCCATTCCCGGTATTTCAAAATGGGTGTTGAACATAATAGAACAAGGTTACTCGCTACAGTTTGCTCGCAGACCACCGCGCACAACGGTGAGAAGCGACACAAGTCACGTGCTTCGAACTGAAATATCCAAACTGTTAATGAAAGGGGCGGTGGAAGCCGTACACCCCTCACAGAGCGAGTCGGGCTTTTACAGTCGTTACTTCCTTGTACCAAAAAAGGACGGTGGTCTCAGACCCATCCTAGATCTCCGACATCTGAACAAAGCCCTTATGAAGCGCCCGTTCAGAATGTTGAAAATGAAACAAATCCTTGCGCACATTCGCCCGGGAGATTGTTTTTTTACTGTGGATCTAGAGGATGCCTATATCCACATACAAATAGCCCCTCATCACAGGCCATTCTTGAGATTCGCCTTCGAGGTGAAAGTATACCAATACAGGATTCTATCCTTTGGTCTATCTCTGGCTCCCCGCACGTTTACGAAGTGCATGGAAGCGGTGCTAACCCCGCTGAGGCTTCGGGGAATGAGAATTCTCAACTATCTCGATGACTGGCTCATAATAGCCCAGTCAGAGATACAGTTATTGAACCACAGATCTTGGCTTCTCAACCATTTAAAATGCTTGGGCCTCAGAATCAACGTGGCAAAGAGCTCATTGTCTCCCACACAGAACGTTTTGTTTCTGGGAACAGTATTAGACTCACTGCAGATGAACGCGCGACTGACGTCACAGCGCGTGCTCTCTGTTCAGAACCGAGCAGTTTCCCTCAGGTCCGGTGCACTCACTCCTCTCAAACACTTTCAGAGGATGTTGGGTCTCATGGCCTCGGCGGCGCCAGTTCTCAGACACTGTCTCTGGTCAGACTCGGAGAAGAGCCTTCACATAAACTGTCTAGAGATGAAAGCGGTCACGCTATCGCTAAGAGCTTTCCTTCCGTACATAAAGCACCACCATGTATTGATCCGAACGGACAGCAAGTCAGTGGTAGCCTATATAAATCGCCAGGGCGGTCTAAGATCTATCGTCTACACACAATGGCGGAAAAAGTCCTAATATGGGCAGAGCACAACCTGAGCTCGCTGAGAGCGACTCATGTGCCAGGCATTCTGAATCTGGGTCCGGACATGCTGTCCAGGGACAAAGTGTCCCCAGCAGAGTGGTCTCTTCACCAACATACGATTCAGACAATTTGGGGCAGGTTTGGAGGGGCAAAAGTGGATCTTTTCACCTCACCAGACAATGCTCAATGCCTAATATATTTCTCCAAGCACAAGGATGCGTTGGCCCACGAATGGCCCAATCTTCCTCTTTATGCTTTTCCTCCAATCTCAATGTTACCTCAGGTCATAGAGAGGATCAGGGAGAGCAAGTGCGCTATGCTTTTAATAGCCCCGCTTTGGAGAAATCAACCATGGTTCTCACTACTAAGTCGGATGTCAGATACAGCCCCGTGGCCAATTCCGCTGAGGAGAGACCTCCTCATGCAGGAGAAACGGCAGATCTGGCATCCCCGTCCCGATCTATGGGCGCTTCATGTCTGGCCCATCAACGGGTACATGAGAACCTCTCTGAAAATGTATTAAACACTATTTCTGAAGCTAGAGCCCCCGCGACCAGGCGGCTCTATTCAGGCAAATGGTCGGTCTTTTCGGACTGGTGTAAAGCACGAAGCCTGACCCCACATAATTGTGAAGTGTCAAAAGTGCTCAATTTTTTACAAGAGCTACTGGACGCGGGTTGTTCCCCCTCCACGCTCAAAGTTTATGTGGCCGTTATAGCAGCGTATCACATTCAAGTGAACGGACTGTCACTGGGAAAGAACGATCTTATTGTGCGCTTCCTTAAAGGGGCTAGAAGGCTTCACCCACCTCGCCCCCCTTCAGTCCCTATATGGGACCTGTCCACGGTCCTGGATGCCATGAAAGGCTCTACATTCGAGCCTCTGCATTCGGTGAGCTTAAAGCTCCTATCACTAAAAACCGCTTTTCTGCTAGCGATCGCATCAGTTAAGCGAGTGGGTGATCTGCACGTGCTCTCAGTGAGCGCCTCTTGTCTGGAATTTGGGCCAAACGACTCCAAAGTCGTCCTCAAACCAAGGCATAGATATGTACCTAAAGTGCTTTCAACTCCGTTCAGAGCACAGGTTATTTCACTTTCAGCACATTCATCACCGTTAGATGAAGAAGATGCTAATTTGCTCTGTCCTGTCAGAGCGCTGAGGATATACATAGGCGTTCCGCTGCTTACAGGCAAACTGAACAGCTCTTTGTATGCTTTGGCGGCCGCAACCGCGGGTGCGCGGTTACAAAGCAGACCTTGTCACGATGGATAGTGGATGCTATCTCGCTGGCTTATGAGTCTAAAGATCTCAGCTGCCCTATAGACATCAAAGCCCATTCTACTAGAGGCATGGCCTCATCGTGGGCTTGGTCTACTGGCATTTCTCTGAATGATATCTGTGCGGCGGCAGGCTGGGCCTCCCCGTCCACTTTTATCAGGTTTTATAATTTAGATGTCCCTGCCTTACAGGCTGGGCTTCTTGCTGTGTAATACATTTAACCCCTTAAGGCTCTGCAGTCTGGTCTGGGTTAAGTATTGTATAAGTCATAAGCACATTCCTTATACGACTCGAATTGTCTGGTCATTCATTATTCTTTGGCCCAACTATGTCTGGTCTACACATATATGTAGATATATATATATATATATATATATATATATATATATATATATATATATATATATATATATATATATATATATATATTACACGTATCTTTGCGTGTTATTCTCATTAAATGGCCCGACTCAGGTTTGGCTCATATTGGGACTTTCATGATATCATATTACGGGCCCACTTAGGTCGGCTTGGGTATGGTGTCTCCGGGCTTCAGAGCAGTTAAGCGAGCACGGCGTTTAGCATTGGGTCCCCTAGCGTTTAGCTAAACGCAATACGAGAGTACTCTTGAAAGGGAACGCTTCGGTTACTACGTAACCTCGGTTCCCTGAGAAGAGGGAACGAGTATTGTGTTTGCTTGCCGTGCTTCGCTTGCTCAGGAGTCGCTTCAGTCGATTAACCTGACTAACCTGGCAAGACAGGGTCTTATATACCCTTGGCTATGCAAATTCTGTTGCCCCTTGTGGCGGGAATATAGAAGGACCTGATTGGTCCGTCCCGCCCAGCGGTCTCGCCATAGGTTCCTGCAGTTGCAGCGGCACAGCCAATCAGCACGCAGATGCTTCCTGCTGAGAGCTGTGCAGCTGCACTGCGTGTTATATGGTTTTTTAGGATAAAAATTTGCTTCAATATCTTGAGGAAAAGGAATTCCCCCTAGCGTTTAGCTAAACGCAATACTCGTTCCCTCTTCTCAGGGAACCGAGGTTACGTTAGTAACTGAAGCGTTTTCATTACTATAAACTGAGTTTATGACTCCATTTCATAATTACCTGTGATTGGGTTGTAGGCGTTCCCTATGTTTGTGATGACATTCCTGTAGATTAGTGTGATCTCAGTGGTACAAGGACCAACATATCCTTTGCCAGATTGCAACAGTGAAGCAGAAAAAGCAATCTCTCTGTCTGTTGTTGAAAAACATAAGCAATATTGTGATATATTACTGTATTACACTGAGAATGTATTCACTGAATTTAACATCATTCAAGCTCACATTCACCTCTGTTCTCCTTTCTCAACTCCTCCACTTGACTCAGAGTAAGATTTGAAGTTTCTGTGAAGGAATAAAGAGCCTGTTAAATGACATTCACACTGATTATTGTATTAGACAACACAATTTACACAGTATAGACTCAAGTTTACACTAATATTTAAACTATTCATTGTATTGCATTGGTGTTTTACTCTGAGGATCATTGATAAAAGAGTGAATGTTTTGGTGAGGTACCATAATTTTTCTTCTTTATCTCATCCCTCAGTCGCGTCTCTAAAGCTCCGATGTTTTCATTCTGCTCTGTGACCATGGTGGTCAGTTCTCTGTTGTTTTCTTTCTGCTCTGTGACCGTGGCGGTCAGTTCTCTGATGTTTTCTTTCTGCTCTGTGACCGTGGCGGTCAGTTCTCTGATGTTTGCTTTCTGCTCTGTGACCGTGGCGGTCAGTTCTCTGAAATTTGCTTTCTGCTCTGTGACAGTGGTGGTCAGTTCTCTGTTTTCTTTCTGCTCTGTAACCGTGGCAGTCAGTTCTCTGATGTTTGCTTTTTGCTCTGTAACCATGGTGGTCAATTCTCTATTGATTGCTTTCTGCTCTGTGACCGTGGCGGTCAGTTCTCTGATGTTTGCTTTCTGCTCTGTGACCGTGGTGGTCAGTCCTCTCAGGGTTGCATAGATGTCAGGGAAGCACAGACAGCAGTATTGTTGACTGTCAGTTGAAGCTTCAGCTCTCAAAGTGTCTGTTTGAGGTGGATTATGTCGTCCGTCCTCAGAGTTGAGCTGTTGACTGATCTCGTTCTCATTGAGTCCTCCATTGACCGTCTGTTGGACGACAAACACAAAGGTTTCCAACAGCAGCAGTAAACACACTAAACCCTTCATTCTTCACTGTTTGTTTCCAGCTTTTGCTCTGTCATCCCCACAGCCTCTCGTGTCCTTTTATAGTGTCCTGATTTACTGTCTTTTGTACATTATTTATATTGCTCCTGATTAATAAGTAGTTAACAAGTTAATTAGGGGCCAAGCACCAAATGTGCGAAGGCACCTATTGAAACCGTTCCCGTCTTTTTTTCTTCCGCCATGGGAGTCTATGGCAGCCCATAGAACCGTATGGTAAAAAGTTGTGAAATTTGGCACACTAATAGAGGACGGTCTGGTATGTCACCATGGCAATTTTGGTGTCTCTATCTCAATCCCTCTAGCACCACCACCTGTCCAAATGTGTACTCATGTTTATGCTAATAACTTTTGAACCGTAAGGGCTAGAAACGAAATAATTTTTTCCTCTAATTTCTGAGCTCATGCCAATTCGATTGCACCCTATGACGTCATTTTCCGTCTTGAATATTTCCCCGCCATTTTCAATTAACCGAAAAACCTACTTTTGCGAACTCGTCCTACCTAGACAGTTCATCCGATTTGCACGAAAATTTAACCAGATCATCTTCAGACAATATTGACAAAAAATCTTGCAAATCAAGTTGATTCGTCTAATCGCTTTCGATAAACGCGCGAACAAATTTTACATAACGTTTGCAAAAACACACTTAAGGCAATATCTCCGCAACGCTTTATCGTGTTCAAACCAAACTTGGTACATGTTATCACAAGCATGGCCTGAGGCAACATGCAGCGTTTCGGCGCAGCGCCACCTACTGGTCCGGAGATACAAAAAATGGCTATTTTTGCTTATAACTTCTGAACCGTTTGTCCAAAAATCATAAAAGTTGTCTCGTTAGATTCAGGACGGCATGCAGAGTTGTCTGATATTCAATTTTACCATATCGGCCATTTTGGCTGTCGGCCATTGTAAAATTGTAAATTATTACGGGTAGATCACCGCAGGATTAAACGTGGTCGGAAGTTTTTTCAAAGAGCCAGAAAGTAACTTTGTAGTAGGCACAACAAATTAACAATGATAACGTTAGCGTTTCAGGTAGGACAGTAGATATATCAGCAAATATTGTTCTCAAAGAGATTGTTTTTGGAATATAATATAACAATGCACAATCACAGTAGTGACACCGACTGGGTTAACGTTACCAAGATAGCATTGTGACATTGGGTCAATGTTGAAATTCCATCAGAATCATCAATTTGGTTGAGGTTGAAATGCCAATGCTAAGTAATATTGGATCAATGTTGAAAATTCAATGCTAAAAAATAGTGGACCAATGTTGAAAATTCAATGCTAAATAATATTGGATCAATGTTGATAATTCCATGCTTTTCAGTGTTGAAAAGACAAACATTGAATCAATGTTGATTTTTGGTCAACTTAATTCTCCACTGGTGAGGCTTACTATCAATCTATCTGTCCCATCATTCAACATGTTAAAGCAAATCCAAATCAATTGGGTACATTTCTGTGACATGTAAGCACATTCATTATTCTCAAAGGATGAATCTCCACCAACGAGTGTGTGGAATAACAAAGAACTACTACCATAAATTGAACTCAATGGGACGAACCAGTTGATTATTACAAGTAAGCATATTGTTAATATTAATGTTTTAATTTTTGTTTTAAAATCTCCTCCATCATGGAAAACATCTCCAATCCTCTAGTGTTTTCGGCTAGCTACAGCACATGCAGAGATATATATAATGACTGTCACACAGTCCTTAGTTCTTGTGGTCATCCAGTTATATAAATCATAGCCTGTTTTAAATGTACATAATGTAGGCTATTATTATTTAAAAAATCATGTATAATTTACATACATTTAATTATTTATCTAAAGAATACAGGGTTAATAAAGAATCTTTAATATTTCCCCTACCGATCAAATGTGCCACAATCCAATCCAGTAGGTGGCGGTAATGCACCTTCAGATCAAAGCGCAGTTTAACAGACTTCAAGCGTGGAAGAGACAGGACAGCAGCAGTGTTTTTTTAGAGGCAAGTACACAAAGATTAATACAATTCATCTCAATTTTCATTTTGTATTTTTATTTATCATTATTTCTTACAAATTGTGAGCTTCTCCTGGGCGAGTCAGAGTGAACTGCGACGTTAATAAAGTCACGTGAATGCCCTCCGTACACAACCAACGGCCAGGATATTCTTTAATACATTGCATTTCAGTTTGTTTTTCACCAAACCCTATCATATTTTTATTAAACTTTATTTCTTAAGCTGGGTATACCAGTGCGATTTTCGTCCGATTTTGAGCCGAATTCTGACTCGTGCAACTCTTCTTTGGGTCGGGCCGATTTTCAGTTTTGTCATGCGTTGTTTGTTGTGAGGTGTTTGTCTGTGAGAGGATTTTAGTATCAAAATGATTAATCTGTGCGTGCAACGAGTAAGATGTGCATTTGTGGATCCAGTGCCGCGCATGCATTCATTGACACGTTTGTGAGTCAATCCTATTTGATTCATTTGGATTGAGACAATAGGATCGACTCACAAACGAGTCAATGAATGCATGCGCGGCACCGGATCCACAAATGCACATCTTAATCGTTGCACGCACAGATTCTGACCAACACTAATACAAAATCGCATTCACAATTATGTCTCTATTTGTACAAAATGCTGCACATTCATGTAATTCTGTATTTAGCACACACAAGTTGAAAGGAATTTGTTTGTAGATAATTGTGCACGCATTTATTAATCATTTTATTAGTAAAATCATCCCATATTCGTCCAGTGTACAGGGAGAAAAGAGAGACGTCTGATGAATTTCTGGCATGTCAGTTCTTCTGGTCGCACCTCGTGCGGGTATCGCACCGCTGAAGCAGATCTATAACTGATTGCCCTGTTGGCGCAGTGAGGGGAAATTGGACAATCAGTTCGTAGCCCTGCTTCAGCTGTGCCTGTGTGATTAGCTCACGAGGGCCGGCCACAATTACAGAATTCCAATTTAATCTTTAATGCAGCAAGAAAGAAAACGAAAGAAGAGTGAGATCTTTAAGTTCTGTAGGCAGCTATATCAAACTGCAGAAATTTAGCAAACTGCTGCGCCTACAGTTCGTGTTGTAAAATGGATAATCTCTTCCAAACCATAGTGTGGCCTATCCAGCTCCTCTTTTATTAATTTAGCTATTTGATTATTAATTTACTTGTTTCACTTTCACACTTTATTTGTTTATTTACTATTATTTACTATTAAATACAGTATTAATATTAGATAAAATAAGATAGATATTTGAAGATATTTTCACCTTGCTTTTCCATTCATTCCTCCTGTGTCTGCAGGTGCTTTAAAGGGAAAAGTTTATACTAAAATTAATAATTAAATAGTCTTGAATTTAAATTCAGCGTGTTTTAACTGGAATGTAAAGATTTTGATCACATTTCCATTTTAACTTGTACATTTGTAATGTATAATTAGTCACATTTCCAAATATTTACTAACATCTTGTTGTTTTAGGTGCATTACAAGGGAATGCTGATAAAAAGGAGGCATCAGAGTTTATCTTTGCTGGGACGGTGCAAAAATGGCTCCGTTACGCCCCTGAAAGGCTTGGGGTAGGGTTGTACGATTAATCGAAAAATAACTGAAACCGACATTCAGAACCTCTAACCAACGTATTTTTCCCATGTCGGTTATTTCGGTTTTCACGTGACTCCGCCCCGTCAGTCACATCAAGTGCAGTTTGAAGGCACACAGAGATGCAGGAGCAGTTATCTGTGTTTATAGATGCTCAGAATCACTATAGTAACAGCATGTTTTACACAGGTCAGTTAATTGCTGTTCTTGTAGCCTACGCGCTGACACACACACACACACACACAGAGACGGCGCGCGCAAGCCCCGAAGCCGCTTTCACTTTCGTGCTCGTAAAGTTTGTCAAGTAAATGCATTTAAACGCAACAACGTGCACGCCCTGAAGGCAGACCTCTTTCACCTGCGTCCTCGCAAAGCTTTGTCATTTTTGTATGTGGTTTAAGCCCTGCCAGTTTGAACATTAAAGCGAGTTTCGACCATCAGATGTGTATTATGTTGAACTAATGCCTGATTTATTGTGACAAACGAACACTCAGACAGAAGCTCGCACATCACGTGAAGATCGCGCGCAGAGGAGCACAGAAACGCAGGATCAACGCTGTCCTGTGACTAAAGTAAAGTCACTAAAGTAGCTTAGAAACTCAACCGTTATTTTAATACCTTTGAAGTAAGTACAAACCTTAAAGTATGTAGATAAACCAGCTTCATAATGAATAGAGACAGTAAGAGTAATTCACACACACAATCACTCTCTCATTAATGCATTCAAATAAATGTAATGTAGGCCTACAGTTTTAATTTATCTGTATCTGATGTACAACAAACAGAAATCTGCCCCATAGACCATAACTGCTGAAAGTGAACCGTTTCCTTCAAGTATTTTAAAATCACAAAGAAATGCACTTTTTCATTAGAAAAAAAAATCCACCTTTAATAGTAGAAAATATTTACAGTACAAACCTTATTAGGAACTTACTCAAAAAAGGGCAACAAAAAAAAAGAAAGCAAAATAATCATTCATTAATCGTAATCGAGGTCAAATGTTCAATTAATCGAGGTTTTTATTTCTGGTCAAATCGTTACAGCCCTAGCTTGGGGGCACTGGTCGTGGTGGAAACCCCTGAGTTTAGAGTATTTCATTCTTTCTTCTACCTTTTTTCTTTCAGTAGTACTGTCCCATTTCTGTCTTTATTGGCGAGTTTCCATTTGTATTTACTTCCATTTTGCAGATGCAGGTTGTCATGTTTTTCACTTGTGTTATAAATTCTGATGTAATTGTTTTAAGTCAATGTGAGATTTCCTGTTGAAACTGTGGGGGCATAAATAAATACATTTGCATGTAAACTGAAGGATGTTGTTTACTTTGAGTGACTTTTTGATTCAAAATCATATCAATTGCAGCCTAACATGAAAATTAACTGGCATAGAATCCTGCTGTACATAAAGCAAGATTGATTTTATAGTGTTTCTATGTTGATTCAGTGTTAAATAAGTGATTTAATTAGTTGAAAAAATATAGATTTTATGGCCATCTTGATCTATTTTTCATTGTTGAAGTAACATTATTTCAAGGTGCAAACCTGATGAAAAATCAATGTTAAATATCAACATTGTTTCAATGATAATTTGATTAATGCATTAACATTGATTCAATGTTGATTCAGTGTTAAATAAGTGATTTAATTGTAGTTGAAAAAATATTGATTTTAAGCCCATCTTCATCTATTTTTCATCATTGAAATAACATTATTTCAGGGTGCAAACCTGACGACTAATCAATGTTAGATTTCAACATTGTTTCAATGATATTTTAGTTGATGCATTAACATTGATTCAACGATGATTCAGTGTTGGTCTGCTATCTGGGTAAGCATTTACTGTATCTGACAGAAATGTTGCAGTGCGTTCTGCCAAGATTACAAATGGCGAACGTCAAATGATTACACAACGATTTTGTTTTGGTGGTTTGCTTGACGATGTGAGTAAGTTACAGGACTCTTTCACTTTAATGGTAACGTTAGACTTTTTTTAATATGCCTAAAACATATGGAGCTATTACTAGATGTTTTGATTCTCGCGCCACCTGAGCTGACACTGACAGGCGGTTGTCATGACAATGAAGTAGTTTAGGGCGGCACAAGTTCACGTTCATTCTCTCTCTCACACACACACCTTCAGTGAAATGGACTCACAAACCATTTCAGCGTCGTGTTTAGTTTGCTGATGCTGATTGCCGTAACTGATTCTCTGGTGTTGCTCAAGTCGCAATTTCAATCAAACGCACAGCACAGAGCAGGAATATCTGTACCAAAGCCAATCAGTGGCAAAGACCCATCCCATCTCTGGTTGGATCATGTCGTGGTCTAAACCAATCAGAGACAGAGTGTGTGATTCAGTGACAGTCAAAGGAGAGGCAACTGCTTTGTTCATGAAGAGGCAGCTGAGCGCATGCATTGCCGTCAGGTGCACCGGTGTGACCTAGGAAAAATTTTAGTCGCACCTTTACAAATTTTGGGCGCATGTGCAACCAAATTGGTCGCACTCTAGAGCCCTGATATGATTGTTTTAGGCTGCATTAAAGGGGTCATGAATTGAGAAATCAACTTTCCCTTGAGTTTTTGATAAATAAAAGGTCATGGTAATATAAGAATATCCTGTATATTTCAGAGCTGAAAACTTCCTTGTTAGTCAAAGTGTTACATTCCATGTGTTTTCTTGTATGGTTTGGGGGGGGGGGCTTGTTGTCTTTTCCATTGTTCTTGTTTTGCTTTATCTAGGGAATCACCGCAGATGAACGCTATACTATTGTCACTACGCAAGGAGGAGGGACGTTCGACGTAACGAGTGACGTCGACCAGCGGACGTGCCGGCATGATAAAAGGCCCCATTTCTTGTGAATGAGCAGTGAGGGGATTCATACGAACTCTCACTCATTTGTCTTATCTGTGACTATCAAGTACCCTGATCATATGTTGCAGTTTGTGCATAGTTCTTGCCGAGTTAACACTCCTTTGAGGTTTGTTCATTATCATGTTAGTGACACACTAGTTGCGTCTGAGAGTGTTTGTCGCTGTCGCTGTCCCTCGCAGGTGTTTGAGATCAACGCTGAATCAGTACGCGTATGAGGCCGCGGCGTGTTAACCATCCGGTAGAGTTGATTCCCTTTGTTAAGCTTTAGTTGCCTGTTTATTTAGTTCTATTTAGGTAGATAGTTTTCTTATTGTTATTTAGTTAGAAAGGGAGATCGCCCTCAGTTGTAATCTTGTTTTGTAGTTAGCGTAGTTTATTTTGAGCGTCGTATACGCTGAAGATCTCGGTTTTGTTTCTACATTTTTCTTTCGTTAGTTAGTATTAGAGGTTTGGGTTAGTAATGATTGGGGTTTTGTTTTGATTGTTTCATTGATTTGGGCGACTCTCTTGTTATCATTGTTTCAGTTCTTCTACCTTTTCTTATATATGTTATCTGTTTTGGTAACTTATTATTTTATGGAAATAAACATTTTCAATGCTGTTAATTCAGTCTGTTGATTCTATTTGCTGCCTGCACACCTCAACAGTTGCATCTCACAGAAGTGTTGAGTCATCATCCCTTTAACATCTCCTAAGCACGTAACACAAAGAAAAGCTTTTATTGACAGCTGGCTCAGCAAACGCTAGATCTGGGAATGTGCCTCCCTGTGACGTCAGAGTGTAGTGAAACACCGCCTTTAACTGAAGACGACGAACGCCTGATTCTGTAGCCCCACCAACCGACTTGCGCAGAGTGTTCCATGAGAGAGGCTCAAAACCAGGGTAGAAAATAGCCTATTACTTATTCATTATGATGTTTTTGAATGTAAAACCACGAACATCACAAGTTGACCTCAGACAACAGTATACATTTAAAAAAAAAAGCCAGTTCATGACCCCTTTAACTAGGTCAGCCGGAAACGGGAACAATTCCCATAACATCTGATGTACTCGTTACATCATAAAAAGACTGCCATCTATGCTAATGTTAGTCTCTTAGTTTATCCTGAGGTTTACTGTTGTCAGCCGGATCCAGATCAGATGGTGGACCTGCTCCTAGACAAGACCCAGACATGCTCTGTAACTCGACTAACCGCCATTGCCTAAAATAGTTTGTTAAAAACCAGAAGTGCGGACACAGCTTCTTTTTCAAGTGAAATCAGCTCTCATCAACTACTGAAATCTTCTCATTTCAGTAGTGTATGGATGAATTTCACTAAGGTTGATCAATGCTTTTTCACTAGTGTTTGTAAGATGCATTTCAGTTATGCATATGAATGAATTTCACTAAGGTTGATCAATGCTTTTTCACTAGTGTTTGTAAGATGCATTTCAGTTATGCATATGAATGAATTTCACTGACGTTGATCAATGTTTTTCACTAGTGTTTGTAAGATGTATTTCAGTTATGCATATGAATGAATTTCACTAAGGTTGATAAATGCTTTTTCACTAGTGTTTGTAAGATGCATTTCAGTTATGCATATGAATGAATTTCACTGACGTTGATCAATGTTTTTCACTAGTGTTTGTAAGATGTATTTCAGTTATGCATATGAATGAATTTCACTAAGGTTGATCAATGCTTTTTCACTAGTGTTTGTAAGATGCATTTCAGTTATGCGTATGAATGAATTTCAGTGACGTTGATCAATGTTTCACTAGTGTTTGTAAGATGTATTTCAGTTATGCATATGAATGAATTTCACTAAGGTTGATCAATGCTTTTTCACTAGTGTTTGTAAGATGCATTTCAGTTATGCATATGAATGAATTTCACTGACGTTGATCAATGTTTTTCACTAGTGTTTGTAAGATGTATTTCAGTTATGCATGTGAATGAATTTCACTGACGTTGATAAATGTGTTTCACTAGTGTTTGTAAGATGTATTTCAGTTATGCATATGAATGAATTTCAGTGACGTTGATCAATGTGTTTCACTAGTGTTTGTAAGATGTATTTCAGTTATGCATATGAATGAATTTCACTAAGGTTGATCAATGCTTTTTCACTAGTGTTTGTAAGATGCATTTCAGTTATGCATATGAATGAATTTCACTGACGTTGATCAATGTTTTTCACTAGTGTTTGTAAGATGTATTTCAGTTATGCATATAAATGAATTTCACTAAGGTTGATCAATGCTTTTTCACTAGTGTTTGTAAGATGCATTTCAGTTATGCGTATGAATGAATTTCACTGACGTTGATCAATGTGTTTCACTAGTGTTTGTAAGATGTATTTCAGTTATGCATATGAATGAATTTCACTGACGTTGATCAATGTGTTTCACTAGTGTTTGTAAGATGTATTTCAGTTATGCATATGAATGAATTTCACTGACGTTGATCAGTGTGTTTCACTAGTGTTTTTCAGTTATCAGTGTGAATGAATTTCACTAAGGTTGATCAATGTTTTTCACTAGTGTTTGTAAGATGTATTTCAGTTATGCATATGAATGAATTTCACTAAGGTTGATCAATGTTTTTCACTAGTGTTTGTAAGATGTATTTCAGTTATGCATATGAATGAATTTCACTGACGTTGATCAATGTGTTTCACTAGTGTTTGTAAGATGTATTTCAGTTATGCATATGAATGAATTTCACTGACGTTGATCAGTGTGTTTCACTAGTGTTTTTCAGTTATCAGTGTGAATGAATTTCACTAAGGTTGATCAATGTTTTTCACTAGTGTTTGTAAGATGTATTTCAGTTATGCATATGAATGAATTTCACTGACGTTGATCAATGTGTTTCACTAGTGTTTGTAAGATGTATTTCAGTTATGCGTATGAATGAATTTCACTGACGTTGATAAATGTGTTTCACTAGTGTTTGTAAGATGTATTTCAGTTATGCATATGAATGAATTTCACTGACGTTGATCAATGTGTTTCACTAGTGTTTGTAAGATGTATTTCAGTTATGCATATGAATGAATTTCACTGACGTTGATCAGTGTGTTTCACTAGTGTTTTTCAATTATCAGTGTGAATGAATTTCACTAAGGTTGATCAATGTTTTTCACTAGTGTTTGTAAGATGTATTTCAGTTATGCGTATGAATGAATTTCACTGACGTTGATAAATGTGTTTCACTAGTGTTTGTAAGATGTATTTCAGTTATGCATATGAATGAATTTCACTGACGTTGATCAGTGTGTTTCACTAGTGTTTTTCAATTATCAGTGTGAATGAATTTCACTAAGGTTGATCACTGTTTTTCACTAGTGTTTGTAAGATGTATTTCAGTTATGCGTATGAATGAATTTCACTGACGTTGATAAATGTGTTTCACTAGTGTTTGTAAGATGTTTTTCAGTTATGAGTATGAAAGAATTTGACTAAGGTTGATCAATGTTTTCGTTTCACTAGTGTTTGTAAGAGGCGTTTCAAGAAATATGGCCTATACGGCCCCTCATACATCCCTGAAGTGTCAGCAGAGACCGTGTCAACTAGACTCTCCCCTGTGAAGGCCTCCTTCCTTTCCCCTCTAAACAGATAAAAACACATATGCACACATACGTATTCAAACACGCTTGCCTATAGGCTGAATATGTAGTGCTTGCGTACATGGCATTGCCATTTTCACGTATTCGCCTTTTTGTGGTTTGCGCGGGGATGATGATGGTAAGGTTTCAAAACGATTTCATGGTTTGTGTTCTCGGGCCACCAAATGCTGTTGCCGTGCGGATGGGGTCTGGAACGAATTGGGGGTTTTGTTTTAATTGAAGATGGGGTTGTTTAAATGGCACCAAATTAAACAAAAAAAAAAATTATGTTTTTACAACAGAAATTCATCAAAAACATTTAATCAAAAACAAAATTAATTTCCTATTATCACTGTAAAGCTGCTTTGAAGCAATCTGTGTTGTAAAAAGTGCTATTTTAATGAAGGTGACTTGACAACCTTTGTGTCACTATGTTAATCAGAAAATAACTTGACAACATTTTTCTTTTAATATTTATATAGACGTGGAGGGATAATCACAGAAGCATGCCCCTCCGGTCATGTGAATGGATTGTCTGATCTGTGAACTAGTGCAGTTTAAAATCTCACACTTTAATAATATTTATAGCACTTAACTTAAAAAAACAGGCTCTGGGACTACGAGGAAGGATTACCTCAAAATGTACGTCCATTTGCAAGTTTGAGTGACTTTATTTAAATTAAAGGGATAGTTCACCCAAAAATTAAAATTAGCCCATAATTTACTCACCCTCAAGTCATCCTATGTGAATATGACATTCTTCTTTCAGACGCATAAAATCTGAGTTATATTTACAAAAGTCCAGGCTAATCCAAGCATTAGAATTGGATTCATAGTTGCTCTGTTTTTGAAGTCCATAAAAAAGTGCATCTGTCCGTCAAAAAACTGCTCCATGTGGCTCTGGGGTGTTAATAAAAGGCCTTCTGAAGCGAATCGATGCGTTTGTGTAAGAAAAATATCCATATTTAAAACTTTATCACGTAAACTTTCGACCGACCGCCTTCCCTGTTCAATTTATGGAAAAATTGTTGAAAGTTCCCCTGCTGATCGAAAGACTAACGTGACCAGGTCCGCTCGTCATGACGACACGTACGCATCTTGAGTTTCACTTTCAACACTTTTCCATGGAAGGTGGTTGGTTGAAAGTTTACTTGATAAAGTTAAAAATATGAATATTTTTCTTACACAAACGCGTCGATTCGCTTCAGAAGGCCTTTATTAACACCCCGGAGCCGCGTGGAGCAGTTATTTGACGGACAGATGCACTTTTTATGGACTTCAAAAACAAAGCAACTATGAATCATTGTTCTAATGCTTGGATTAGCCTGGACTTTTGTAATTTAACTCTGATTTTATTCGTCTGAAAGAAGAATGTCATACACACCTAGGATGACTTGGGGGTGAGTAAATTATGGGCTAATTTTCATTTTTGGGTGAACTATCCCTTTAAATACATTAGCTATTGTCATGTGGCAGTGATTACTCTCACTCAAGTTGCTCCAAACTTATATGAATATCCTTAAGCTGCTGAACACAAAAGAAGATATTTTTAAGAATACGGGGAACTAAACAGTTGATGGACCCCATTGACTTCCATAGTAGGGACAAAATACAATGGAAGCCAATGGGGTCCATCAACTGTTTGGTTACCCACATTCAAAACATACAACATACAAAAACTTGCTCAAGTTTAGTCAAAAACAATTATGCTTGTTGTATTATACTCTGTGAGACCTTTCAAATGACTAAACTAAAACTTCTTAGAGATGCTCTTAAGAACAGTCCTAAGCTTCAGTGTGAGTTAAGTGACAAAAAAATCTTAGTAAAAAGTAGGACTTGTCTAATAGTAGGAGACTTTTATAAAGAATCTACTTACAGTAAAGTCTAAGACTGATTCTTAAGTGCTGACTGAGGTGGCACTTAAGTGTTGCAAACTACGGACTTACAATGATGTCAGCGCAAAATGGCCACACTCAACCACTGAATCAGCCAATAGTGAATCACAGGGGTGAAATCACAGCAGCATGACATGTAATTATAGTACAATCATTTAATTAAGACATAGAAACTGTAATATTCAAAAAAAAAACATTAAATGCTTTGCATTGTGCAAAATTATCAAAAATTCTTACTGATGCTGTAGAAATTTTCTATTGACATGTCTCCTTGTTTACAGTTGGAGCAATAATGTGAACATAAGTTCCTTCAATGGCTCCAACAACTCCAGGGAAGCCTGAAATCCTCATAAAAGTGGCTTGATTTTGCCACATGTTTTGAAGATCAGTTGGAAAGTCAATGAACTTATACAGTGTGGCCTAATGTGATTTCCGGCATAGGAAAATTGACATTCACCCTTTATTTTAATATTATTAAAAATGTGTTAAAGATTTTGTAAGCATATTGCGTAGTTGTGATTGGAGTCAATTGTTTTAGTTGTGATAACACAATGAAACATGCCAAATTGTGCAGACGTCATTTTTATCCAGGCTATCATAAAAAGTAAGTATGAACACATATTTCATTGGTCCTCTCTTGTTTTTTGCATATGTTGTAATTTTGTCAAATATACCTTATTTAAGACATTATTTTTTGCAGTTAGAGCATTGATTTATGAAGTAGAGGAAGTTATTATATTTCTTACTAGGTCAGTTACAAAAAGAATATCTTGACAATCAAGCTTTTATCATTTTATCAACTCCCTGTCATCATTTAACTCCAATACATTATATTTTAGTTGGAAAGCGTGTGGTCTCCTCCTCTCTGCTGCCAGCTTGTTACTCCTAACTAGGTTAGGATACTTCTCTAGCTCTCTTAAATAATACAGGAGCTGAGACCTAGTCTAAACACTTAGGGCCCTTTATGAATCACACTTAGGGCCCTATCTTGCACCCAGCGCAATTGACTTTGTACACCGACGCATGTGTCATTCCTATTTTGCACCCGCGCAAAGCGCGCTTTTCCCTCCACAGAAGCACGTCGCTAAACTAGTGAATGAACTTGCGCTACCTGGGCGGTTCAGCGCAAAAAAGGAGGCGTGTTCCGGCGCAAACAATCCCTGGTGCTATTTTGCTGTTCCATTAAACAATTGCGCCACTGACCAGAAAAAACCTAGTCTAAAGTCAGTGGCGCGTTGCGCGTTGTTCATTATGCTATTTTAAGGGCGCATGCTTGACCATAATGTATAGCGTGCACAACGCGCATACACTTTGCTCATGTAATCTACACAGATGCAACAGTTATTTTTGCAAATCATAAATTGTTACACTAAAAAAATATTAACACATGAGATGACGGAAATCATTGTGGTGTGCCACGAAGATGTGAAAAAATAGGCATAAATCTAGCTTACAAATGATTCAGGCTAATTGTAATAATTAAGGATAAGACCTGTTTGCCCAATAGTGGCAAGACATGTATATAAGGACATCTGACAAATTGGTTTATCCGTCAAGAACCAGGAACAAAAATCGACTGAAAAACTGAAAGACTGAAAAAAAAGACTGTGAAATCATCTTTACCATAATGTACAACATTACAACTTCACTTCTCTGTCTTTCACTGCTCTTACAAGCACATCAGTCTCCTCGGCTGTGAACCGCTCCTGGCGTGCGCCTGGTAAATACGCCATAATAATAGCAATCCATAATGGAACTTGCGCACCTGCTTTTACAGGGAATGTTGGATGCCGCTCTGATTGGTTTATTCACGTTACGCCCAAACCACACCTATGAATAATGAAGCTACTTCAGACCAACCCATTTTAGATTTGCGCCGGGCGCAAGAGCCATTTATCCCGCCGGGAAAATAGCAACAGCGTCGAGACCCGCCCACAAAGTTACTTGCGCTTCGCGCTTTGACACTTGCGCTTCAGATCGTTAAAATAGGGCCCTTACTCTTAAGTGTAGGAATAAGAGTAAAATTACATCATTCTTAAAATTTTGACACACTTAAGACTAAACTTTTACTCTGAGTCTGAGCTGCTTTATACATACGGCCACAGGACTTTATTCCACAGAAAGTGGGATAGGTGAAATGGCTTGCTAGAAATCAGAATGGATTGAAAAGTTTGTAGACAAACTTTGATGTTGGCTTGAGAAAGCCAAGCCAGAAAGTTTTATGTAGTTTTAAAAGCTAGAATTTTAGATGGAGGATAGTCTTGGCTCATTGATCCAACACTTTCTGTGCATTTGTGCTGATAGCTCACAAATAGAACCTTATAGTACCTTAGAACCATAGAGTTCGACTTAGTTGATAGAACATTTTTGATAAATAAAGTCCCAAAATGTATACAACTTAAAAAATATATCTAAATGTAAATAAGTTGTCACAGAATAAGAATGTGATTAACTTAACTTTTGGTAACACTTTATATTAAGGGTCCAGAATAATGCATTAGTTAAGCATTAATTAATTAATGGCAAGCACGAACACACTTGTAATTACCGATTAAAGTGTCACTTCAGTGATTTAGCATTAGGCTTTGTATCAGTAGAAACCCGGTAGTATATTCAAATTATGGTACTTTCCCCCCTCTTATCCCCCTGAGACGAGATAATTATGCATTTTATTTCTGGAAAAAATCCTCCGATGACACAAATATCGTCATTTTGTGTCATCGGAAGATTTTTTTGGCCAGAGGCTAAAGACTACAGCCACTAGATGGAGCTGTTCCGCATGTTATCAACCCGCCCATGGTGGAGAGATCTCACGCACAGAATGTAAGACACAGACCGCCGCACGGACAATCATAACGGAGCGCGGTGCAGAGTAAAGTGAGTGTTTCAACTTGTCAATTAATTCCTGTGATAGTTTAGCTTCCATGTGTGATCTGAAAACGTGCCAGACTGGCGCTTAACATTACCTCAGCTCTGCTCAGCTCAAATGAAATCTGACACTGCTGCGTCTGTGACGTGACTTTCGTTCAGCTCACTCACACTTTATTGAAAAGACAAGTTCAGTTTTTAATTGTAGTGTTTATTCACTAACTGAACGAAATTATTGTATTACTATGAAGATAAAAACAACGGTGTACGGAGTGGCGTTGTAGGGCAGCGAAGCAAGTGCATTCTGGGCGTTGTTGTCTTTCATCCACATGAGACAAAAATACATTTTCTGTCTTTTCTCAGTCTAGAAGGCACCAAATTCAAAAATAATTTCACATTTCTACTGCATAAATGACCCAGTTTAAATACAAAGCTTAATGCTAAATCACTGAAGTAATCCTTTAACTTTACATTTTAAGGGTCCAGAATTATGGCACAGAAATATAATTACATTGCTACACACACAACACACACACACACACACACACACACACACACACACACACACACACACACACACACACACACACACACACACACACACACACACACACACACACACATGTTTGTTTTTGTGAAATGTGAGGACATTCCATAGGCGTGATGGTTTTTATACCGTACAAACCGTATTTTCTATCCCCTTACACTGCCCCTGCCCCTAAACCTACCCCTCACACACACACACACACACACACACACACACACACACACACACACACACACACACACACACACACACACACACACACACACACACACACACACACTGCCCCTGCCCCTAAACCTAGCCCTCACAGGAGACTGTGCAGTTCACTTTCTGTGAAAAAAAACTTGTTCTGTATGATTTAGCATTTTGAAAAGTGAGGACATGGGGAACGTCCTCATATTTCACCCTCTTTTTGTAATACCTGTGTCATACCCATGTCATTATAAACATTTGTGTCCTGATATTTCACAAAAACATGCCCACACACACACACACACACACACACACACACACACACACACACACACACACACACACACACACACACACACACACACACACACAAAATGGCTTATTAAGTTTTAAGTAACAGCTAAAAGGTGTTTACTGTACATTCAGTTAATCATTAATAAATAAATAAATAAAATAATGTCTAATATGCCCTTACTATATGTTAAGTTAACCATTAATTACTGTTGTGTCCATGCTTAACTAATGCTTAATTGTGAACAAGTAAATCATTAATTACTAGTTTATTTATGCTTAACCCTCGAGTCGGCAATCACGCCGGCGTGGTTTTGGCTTGCTTTTTTTCTTATCAGTGCCAAAGAGACTCAAATAACTCTGTCGTTTTTTATCATTCAGGCAAGTGTTATACATCATTATAATCTGTTAAGTTTCTATTTTTTTTAGTACAGTCACAATAAAAACAAATTGTTGTCCTTTTTGCAAAATAAAGAAATTAAACATGATGCGTGATCTGCAGCCTCTCTGTCAAAGACGTTCATTCAGATAGTCTTCAGAAAATGACCTCTAGCTTATTGAATACTTTTCTCACAAACATGAGCCATAAGTCTAAAGAAACTCTGAAATGTCAGGTTTTAAACACTGTAAACCAAACCATAAACAACTATTCTGTGTTTATGTAATCCGTTTGAAAGCAGATCGATGTTAGTCGTTCCTGAGCGGCTCATTATGTGACCACGCCCACTAAGCACGCGCTCTATTAAGATTCAAATACTGATGCGACGCCCACACACACATCAGCTCAAACAAACACATCGTGCAACGAGGCGAACTGAAGCTTTCTTTGTTTAAATTAGTTCAAAATTACTGTCAGATGTAAGTAATTACATTGACAAACTATACATAATTTAAAAGATCTAAGACTCAAGCTTCCATTTTTGACCTCTGTTTTATTCTCAAAGACATATAGTGACCGTAATTTGTTAATATGTGTCAGGAGTTATGAATATGAAAAAACCGTGGGTCTACCTTCTAAAGATAGTAATACGAGCATCAGCTGCTCTCATTCATAAAAAAACTCTTCATACTTCATACTGGCAGCTGGAGGGCGCTCCGTGCACATGTAGTCCATATATAGCACTCACGAAGAAGATATCTTCTTCATGAGTTCTATATATGGACTACATGTGCACGGAGCGCCCTCTGGCTGCCAGTATGAAGAGTTTTTTATATTTTATAAGGCAATTTATGGCTTATCTGTGTTATTTATATCATGTTGGGTGTTTTCATAATAGATTATATTTATAATGCAATGCTACTCGAGCTTTTATAATTATGCAGAATATTGTGAAATATATTTTCTGTCTGATTTTTTGATCCAAAGCCAAAAGTAAGTTTGGAGTAAAAACATGGTTTTAATCTCATTAGCTAATTGTTGTGTTTTAATAAATCATAAAATATAGTTTAATAAAGCATAAATTGTTGTGGCTGAGAATATAGATTGCTTTAAGTTATCTGGTCTACCTTTATGAAGCAACTCTGCACTGTGCCTAAGCAGAATTTCCCCTTGGGGACAATAAAGTTAACTAACTAAGCAAAAACTCACTTCATTTTGATTTTCCGCCCAGAAATTTGTACTTATCTAGTAAATTAATCTTGATTTAAGAATTTTAAATATTTGAACTGGAAACAAGAAAAAATACCAAATAAGAAGAGCATTTTTTTGCAGTGTAGTCAAATCTTCTGATCATTTAAAATATAATAGGCCTTTGTTGATTACATTTCAAATATAATAAACTACAAAAAATATATATTTCCTTTGCCCTGTTGCTCTCTGTCACAGACTTACCTGAAGCTCATTCATTATGCAGCTCATTAATGCGAGTCCTTTGTTATCTCAGGTGCTATCTCATCATTATTCATTAGATATCACGCCTCCTCGCATATTGGCTTTGAGAAGAGAAACTGTCTTACAAATTTTAAGTAAGTGTATTGTTTTATGTGAATGAGTAGGCTCAATGATTCTCACATCAGTTTAAAGAAAAAACTCTATGGAAATACAAGATGGAGTCAAAAGTCTTGGGAACAGATATCTATTGTGTGTTTTGAGGCCTTCATTTTAAAACATTTTTTTTTTTCAAAATCCGTGGATAAACATTTATCTCTCAAAAATACAAGCATGTACATACATGTTGCTCACATATTATGGTAGCCCAGTTTGTGTTGAATACAGTGTAATTACACTTTTGCCATTAATGTGTTTATAAGCAACTGAAAAAAACACAAATGTCAGAGCACGTCAAAACTTCTAAAGGGCCCCAAAAGAGCTCAGATTCCAGAGGGTTAACTAATGCATAATTCTGGACTCTTAAAATGTAATGTTAATCATTCATTAATGAATAACTAATGCATTATTCTGGACCCCTAAAACAAAGTGTTACCTCACTTTTTTTAAACAAATATGTCAGATAGAACCGTATACTAACAAACGTGATGATGCATTGTCTATGGTCTCTGGTGGTTTACTTCATGGTAAATTTTTACTGCATCATCATAAATAAACTGAAAATCTGTGAAGAGATTCGATTTACCTCTAGAGATTTCAGGTACTTCCCGTCAGTGTCCCTGAAGGAGCGCTTCATGAAGGTTTGTGTCACCGTGCTGCTGAGATGTTGGTGTTCTGAGGACACATCCTTCAGTTTCAGCGAGAAGGAGTCCTTCAGCTTCAGTTCACTCTGGTAAACCTCAAGCCACTCCTTCACTGCAGCCTCATTCTCAATCATTTCCATGGCGAGCACAGCATTCTCCAGACATGACACAGCCCCGCTGGAGATGGTGTCCACGTACGTTTTTGCCAACTGACCCAGAACTTCAGAGAAGGAAAGTCGTCAAACAAAATTATACAGGAAAGTTTTGAATAATAGACAGTCATCTGTAAGTACATGCAAACTCTTCAGATTTCATTTCGAATCACCTCTGCCAGTGACTGTGATTCCATCCTTCAGCTTTTTCTCATGGCTCTCCTGAAAGACAAACTTGCAGAAACGATCTGTAACCTCCAGGAACTCAGAGAAAAGGTCGGCAGGATCCAAGCTCTCCAAACGAGACACACTCTCTGGAGTGGTTGGAAAAGGGAAAGTGAAGCACGTCCTGGAAGGAAATAATTTTTTGATGCACTCCCTGGGAAAGTTGTACTCCATCACTTTTTTTGATGTGCCTAAAACAAATGAGCACATGTTGTAGTTCCTCTCAGTTCAAATATTATTAAATCTTAAGTTTTACCTCAATAAATTATGAGTAATGTTAAAGATCTGATGACAAACCTGTTGACAAATTAGCCACACAAACTCATTGTGGTTGAGAAATAATCTTTTTTTAAATTACCATGCTTCAGCTTCAGAGCAAACTCTAGGTACTCATTCTCTGTTGCGTCTTTGCCATCAATCTTTTGCTCAAGGGTGAAGTCCCTCACAGCCCAGATGAATTTAGGGAAGAACTTCACAAATTTGCTTGAATTGTCGGCATCCTCATCTGATGATTTGACCTTAATGCACTCTGTTAGCTCAGTAACATATCTGACAGTTTGTTAAGGCATGAACAGCGACTGTCCAACAACACATCATCCATAGTCTAACAACATAAACATGTAATTTCATTAAGTACTACACAAATTCATAAAATCAGTAAAGAAAACTGGTGAATTTCAGTTAGGGGTTGCCAGTTGGGTGCTAGTTCACCACAGATGTCCGGTTTGATACATTGGCCCTGTCCCAAATGGACTTTCGGTCTTGTGGACTTACAATGGCCACTGCGTGCGCGTGTCCATTTTAGGTCTCAGAAGTGGTCGATATGCGCCCTCGATACGCACTTCTGCCGAGCCCGCACTGGTGCGAGCTACGCAGCAGACTTCTTCTCGGCAGTCAAAGCGGAATTACGTCGTGAAAGTGCGGACTCAGAGGAAGACCATGAGGGTTTAGGGTGCCATTTGGGACAGGGCCTATCACTCCATGCTGAGCTATTTACTAGCACTAATCAACAACGCCACCTGCTGGAGATGGGCGGAGGATAGCGTCTTTTGCATCGCTGCTTTGACAGCGTGCTCTGACATTGGCTGATTGAATTTGCACAGAGACAACTTTCAAAATACAAGTCACAATGGGCCTTTTTAACAATGACTGTTAAATACTTTTCAGTATCACCACGAAGGAAGCATTCAGATGTAGATATTAAAACAGCTTTAGCAGTGGTCATTCACACCTCAGATTTGAAAATATGACTCATTATACAGAATAATTAATATTAATGTCATGATCCCAGCCTGGGTTTCCCTGTCTTGTGAGGACTTTTGTTATTTCCTGTCTTGTGTCATGTTTTGTAGATCTTTGTAGTTTTTCATGTTGATTAGTTCTCCCAGGTGTTTCCAATTTAGCTACTCCCTCTTGTTAAGCTAGTCTTCTCTTTGTATATATAGTGCATGTGTCTTACTGGTGTTTGTGGGTTGTTGTACATGTAATGGTTGCTTCTAGTTTGTGTGTCCTAGTGGTCTTTGTGCCTTTGTTTCTTTATTCCTGGAGTCATTTTGTTCAATGTGTTATTTTATTAAAAACCCTGCATTTCGATCCTCGCCTTCGCCTGCTTTCTCCAGCACGTTACAGAACAACCCACCACTATGGATCTAGCAGGAGGAAATCAGGACCCTATACGTATTCTTTGCTCCATGTATCAAAATTGCCATTTCATTGAGGAATATGTGAAGGACTTTCTTGCCTACTACCATCTTGCTCCATTGGATGACATTATGCTGATGGAATGTTTCTGGAGCGGGCTGGACTATTACATTGACCAACTGATGCCGGAGGAAACTACCGGCTGGACCCTGGCTCAGTATATTGACCTCGCTCTGTGGCTGTGTGGATCTGCATTAATGGTTTGACTGTGAAGCTTGTACCACTGTGGACCCCAACTGTCATGGCATCCAGGCCCAAGTCTCTAGCCATCATGGTCACAACGCTCACTGTCCAGATTCCAGCTACGTCTCTTGTACATGTCCAGAGCCCAGCGATGACCCCAGCCACTGACCAGCATCCAGAGAAGGCTCCAGCCACTGACCAGCGTCCAGAGAAGGCTCCAGCCACTGACCAGCGTCCAGAGATGGTTCCAGTCACTGACCAGCGTCCAGAGAAGGCTCCAGCCACTGACCAGCGTCCAGAGATGGCTCCAGCCACTAACCAGCGTCCAGAGATGGCTCCAGCGACTGACCAGTGTCCAGAGAAGGCTCAAGCCACTGACCAGCGTCCAGAGATGGCTCCAGCCACTGACCAGCATCCAGAGAAGGCTCCAGCCACTGACCAGCGTCCAGAAAAGGCTCCAGCCACTGACCAGCGTCCAGAGATGGCTCCAGCCACTGACCAGCATCCAGAGATGGCTCCAGCCACTGACCAGCATCCAGAGATGGCTCCAGCCACTGACCAGCGTCCAGAGATAGCTCCAGCCTCTATCCAGAGTCCCGAGAGGACATTATCTCCTGACCAGCGTCCAGAGATGGCTCCAGCCTCTGTCCAGAGACCTGAGAGGACATCATCTCCTGTCCTGAATCCAGAGAGGGCTTCAGCCTGTGACCAGCGTCCAGAGATGGCTCCAGCCACTGACCAGTGTCCAGAGAAGGCTCTAGCCACTGACCAGCGTCCAGAGAAGGCTCTAGCCACTGACCAGCGTCCAGAGATGGCTCCAGCCACTGACCAGTGTCCAGAGAAGGCTCTAGCCACTGACCAGCATCCAGAGATGGCTCCAGCCTCTTTCCAGGGTCCCAAGAGGACATCATCTCCTGACCAGCGTCCAGAGATGGCTCCAGCCTCTGTCCAGAGTCCCGAGAGGACATCATCTCCTGACCAGCGTCCAGAGATGGCTCCAGCATGTGACCAGCGTCTAGAAATGGCTCCAGCCCCTGTCCCGAGTCTAGATATGGCTCCAGCCTCTGACCAGCGTCCAGAGATGGCTCCAGCCTCTGTCCAGAGTCCCGGGAGGACATAATTTCCTGTCCTGAATCCAGAGAGGGCTTCAGTCTATGAACTCGCTTCAGAGTCCTTAGCTCCTCCCAAGAGAAATTTGGGAGGGGGCTATCCATCCACAGAGGCCATCCCTGAACTCTCTGCGCCAGCCTGGCCTCCTGAATGGTCTGTTTATCCATCCACAGAGGCCATCCCTGAACTTTCTGTACCAGCCTGGTCTCCTGAATGGTCTGTGTCGCCCTGGCCTCCATGGTCTGCTGAGCTGCCTGCGCCTCCGTGGTCCCCTGAGCTGCCTGAGCCGATATGGCTCCCTGAACTGCTCCCCGGCTCATCTCCCCCCCACGCTCCACGGCCCATGTCTCCCCCACGCTCCACGGCCCATGTCTCCCCCGCGCTCCACGGCCCATGTCCGCCCGCGCTCCACGGCCCATGTCTCCCCCACGTTCCACGGCCCATGTCCGCCCGCGCTCCACGGCCCATGTCCCCCCCACGCTCCACGGCCCATGCCCCCCCCACGCTCCACGGCCCATGTCCGCCCGCGCTCCCTGGCCCACCATCCCTCCCCCTGTTCTGCCTCCGTTCCACCACCCTTCTAGACTGTTTCCTGTGGAGCGTCTGGAATCCGCTCCTTAAGTGGGGGGCTCTGTCATGATCCCAGCCTGTGTTTCCCTGTCTTGTGAGGACTTTTGTTATTTCCTGTCTTGTGTCATGTTTTGTAGTTCTTCGCAGTTTTTCATGTTGATTAGTTCTCCCAGGTGTTTCCAATTTAGCTACTCCCTCTTGTTAAAGGTCCTGTTCTTCGTGATCCCATTTTTCAAACTTTAGTTAGTGTGTAATGTTGCTGTTAGAGCATTTATAATACCTGTAAAATTATAAAGCTCAAAGTTTAATGCCAAGCGAGATATTTTATTTAACAGAAGTTCCCTTTCAAAGCCTACAGCGAACGGCTGGTTAGGACTACATCCTGGTATTTCCTGCTTTAATTACGTCAGTAGAGCAGTATGTCGACTAACCTCCGCCCACAAGAACGTGCGAAAAAGGGGGCGTGGTCTTGCGTGGAGAATAGGAAGTGTTGCGTTCGTTTAGTTTGTTTGTTGCCATGTTGTTGAGACGCTGTTATTTTCATCCCGGAGTCAAGTCACCTTTGTTTGGCTTTCCCAGGGACGCTGTACTTAGAGATCATTGAGCGCATGCATCCCGTTATGGTGAGAGGCGTGACCTTTCCGGTAACGTGCGCTCTGCGTGCCCTAAGCTGCTGTCGAATCACAACACGGGAACCGCTGGCACAATCAGAACTCGTTACGTATTTCTGAAGGAGGGACTTCATAGAACAGGGAAATCTTTCAAGCCGTTTTGAGGACAGTGAAAACAGCAGTATACAGATAAGTACATTGTGTGAAAAATACTGTGTTTTTTTACACGCGAAACATGAACACATGTTATATTGCACACTGTAAACACAATCAAAGCTTCAAAAAAACACGAAAAACGGGACCTTTAAGCTAGTCTTCCCTTTGTATATATAGTGCATGTGTCTTACTGATGTTTGTGGGTTGTTGTACATGTAATGGTTGCTTCTAGTTTGTGTGTCCTAGTGGTCTTTGTGCCTTTGTTTCTTTATTCCTGGAGTTATTTTGTTCAATGTGTTATTTTATTAAAAACCCTGCATTTAGATCCTCGCCTTCGCCTGGTTTCTCCAGCACATTACAATTAAAATGTGAGTTGGGGGCACTTTACCGTGTTTTAAAAAAATATAACTATCATGGACAAATCAAGTTCTTAAGAAATATCATCAAATAAGCATTGGTCAGTAAAAATGAGGAAGAAAATTTAAAAGCTATTTTATATCTTCATCACATATACAAATATTGTATGCTATTGTGTCCATTCAGTCTTTTTTTTCCTGCATCTCTGCATTTTAATTTTCTTAACAAAATCATACACACACAAAGCCACCAAAACAGTAACTGTACCGGGTTAGATTACTCTTTAAGACACTCTAGGCAGTGCTATTGAAACAGGCAATACATGCTACTTTGAACTTGACACTTTCAGCATATAGATTAGATATGCTAGACTGTCAGAAGGATACTGCAGCTCCTCTACAGCCCTGTTGTCAATCGTCCCTCGACTGTTGTAGACCAGAGTGCTGCTCAGTAACACAGCCAGACAGAAGATGTTGGTGTCATGCTTTGAGTCTCCCTGAGAAAGAGAAAGACAATCATGGAGTTAGTAACCAAACTGGAGGTCAATCTTAATAAATGCTGCTCAAACAACTACAAGATACAACTGTTGGGATCTATTTTAAACAGATACATCAGCGATGATGACTCATAACACTAATGGACGTGTCTGAAATCCATATGAATTAAATGCACTGTGTCAATCCATTTATAGTAAAGTTAGTAAGTGCATGGCAGTTAGGAAAGTGTTGTTTTACATCCCCTGCCTCATGTTTACAGCGAGCTATTAATTGAATACCTGTTCATTCTGAATAGCCAACAACATGCTGATGACATTTGCTAACATAGCAATATTATCTGAAAAAGGGAATCTCTGCTCTGACAGTAAAAGTAACCTTGTATTCTTTAAAAATGCTTGTGACGTTTAATGCTACTTGTTATTGTGTTTAAGTAGCGGTTACATCACCTTGTCCATGTCTCCGAGTCCCTCAGTGTCCAGCAACACCAAAGTGGTTTCCGATTTAGTGGGGTGGGGCACACACCACATCCAGATTCCCTTTGTCTTGGACTCGAAGGAGCTGCCCAGTGCAAACCCTGATAATGCCAAACACACACGCACGCACGCACGCACACAATACCTTATATACATGCATTCAAATAAGGTCATTCATTTGAACCATATGTTGTTTTTCTTAAGCTTTTGGATGTTATCACTGTTGCCAGTATAGTTCTAACCTGTTTGTTTCCCTGCGAGGCGGTTCATCAGGTAGGACTTCCCGGTGCGGTAGAGACCCACCACGGCCACCACCACCACCGGCTGCTGGATCTGCTGCAAGATCTGTAGCGCTGAAGGCTGCACACACAGCTTCCCATCTGACTCCGTGTCAATCAAGCACACTGGTCTGTCCATGGTCACTGGAGAATACGCTGTCCAACAGATAAGCACATTTTAAATACTAGAGTACAGTGCAGTAGTTGATAACCTCACTTGGTTGAGTTGATTACTTTACTATACAAGAGTTATACAAATGGTATAAATTAACTGAATCAGTGTAAATTTAGTTTACAAATAATTTTCGTCAACAACCTTTTTTCACTGACGAAACAGTGTTGGATGACCAAAACTATGATGAAAATGTCATTTTCGTCCACAAATAAAAACGAGACGAAATGTTAGAGAGGGACGATTAGGGAAGAGATCCGGTGTTGTGTAATATTCAGTTCCTGTGAAAAACTGTTCCAGTGGGTGGAGTAAACATGAATATTCATGATATTTCCCTGGTTGTAAGCGTGGCCTTGAGACAACACGCAAACGAACAGAACTGAAAATATTAGTGCACGCTCCTCACATCGCAGCTCATTTCATGGATTATTTCGAATAGACAATGTTAAGCATTAACTGCAACAGTTCACATTTTCAAAACAATAAATAGTTTGTGTAATATGATCAATCGTTATTTTGCCTGATTGATTACAGGCATTCAGATAAATAAGTAAGGACACAGAGCAAAC
Organism: Gobio gobio; assembly: GCF_949357685.1. Taxonomy (NCBI): domain Eukaryota; kingdom Metazoa; phylum Chordata; class Actinopteri; order Cypriniformes; family Gobionidae; genus Gobio; species Gobio gobio. The sequence goes on along the minus strand of NC_137101.1, from coordinate 52,878,609 downwards.
AATGAGTGAATAACCTATGCTCGTCCAGGATAATAGCCTACAGCTTTTTACTCTTTTTATTTAATTTGTGAGGCTTTACAATTAATTTGAATAGTAAATGCACATTTACTTGTATCTGTCACATATTTTAAGGCTTTAAAGGGGCTATATGCAACTTTTTCCCCAAAATAAACGTAACAATAGCCTTTTTATTTTACCATTTATGACTCAAACATCTCCTGATGAGCATACTGACACCTTGTCCGCTCACAGTGGGTGCACCTATAAGCCTGTATCCTATTTTTCCTATTTTCTGGCGGGTCGTTTTTTCCCGCGCTGTCTGCGGATGTGACGTCACCACCGCTGCGAGAGCGAGCAGAAAATAAGAGCAGTTCTGTTTTTTGGCCACAGGTGTCAGTCGCGAGTTTAAATTTCAGAACGCATATAGCCCCTTTAACAGAACAACATCAAAATCTTTCCACATACACCTATTTGGGAATCAAATACTCCAAGTACTAATCAATTAACGGTATAGTCCATTCAAAAATGAAATTTCTGTCATCATTTACTCACTGTGAGAAGATATTCTGAAGATTGAGCATTGGGGACCAGTAGAACCAATATTAGTGTTCATTGACTTCTATTGTATGTACAAAAATACACTGACATTTTTTTAAGTCATACAACTTAGAAACCAGAAGAAGGCATCAGAATTGTTATTTTTGAACAACCAATCCTTTTAAGTGGACCCTCAAAAGAGTACATCATGTTTTTCTCTATTGTATTTAGCTAGTTAACAGTCAAATACAGTTTAGAGAATCTAAGATAAAGAACTAATAATATAATACATATTATATTAATAAATAGTTCTCATAGCTCTCTCACTCACTCTCTCTCTCTCTAACACACACACACACACACACACATATATATATATAATAAAGCATATCTCATGTCTGTTCTTTGACCATATGTTGCACTGAAAAATAACTTCCGTTCATATAATGTGTTTTATATGGTATGTGAAATCATCTAAAATTTAACAATCCATAAAGTTGTGTTAATCGCATTTAATATTATTCAAAGTATACATACGAGGATACCATTTCTGAACATTGTAGGCCAGTGGCCTGTTGCACAAAACAAGTTGGGCAAACTCTGGGTTACAGAGTAAGTTCTGGGTTTACAAATCCAAACAAATCCAACCTGGGTTATTTAGGGTTAATTTGTTTCATGACGCTGGTTGTCAACTTTCTCTCTCAACCCAGGTTTAAACCCTGAGTCAACAATTGATCATCATGCGTGTGCACATAAAAGCCACACCTTTTCCGATATCAGCCAATAGCATTCAACATGGAAAAAAGCAGGTGTGCCTATTTCACAGTGGAAGAGCAAGAATTAATAATGAGGAAATATGATGACTTTAAGTCCATTTTAACAGCAAAAAGCAACACAGTTGCAGCGGCCAAAGCTCGGGAGAATTGCTGGCAGAAAATAGCGGATAGCATAAACGCGTACGTTTTTACACATTGATTTTTATAGGTTCACAACTAGGATAAAACCGATTGAAAACTCATAGCATAAACATATTGCATATACTTTAATGTGAAATTAGTGTACTTAAATAATTACTTAAAAGTGAATAAAAGATATGTAAAACATGTTTTTACTATTTAATAGTGATTTTAACTATTTATTTTATACTTAGATGCAACCCGAACTGCAAAAGGTCTTGGCAGCAGATAAAAATGAAATACAAAAACATTGTTCAAAGTGGTGAGTAATTGCAATGTGGTTTTTATTGTTCTTGTGTTCATGTTATAATAGTGTATTCTATGTAGCCAAGAAGAAAAAGTGTGAAAGTAAGAAAAGGGTGGGAGGGCCACCTCCTCAAAAATACACTGCTGCAGAGGAACTGGCCCTGTCCAGTAACCAGGGTCGACCCATCATGGATGCCATTGATGGGAGTGCATCCTCGGATCCAGGTGCTGGCTCTTCCAAACGGGATACATTTATACAGGGTAGGTTTACATACATTTTGGTATTAGGGTTAGGTTTTTTTATTATTAGCTGTAAATTGCAAGCACTTCTGACTTGATGTGTTTTTCAGCTGGGGGAAGTTCAGTTACCTTGTTGGAGCCAGCACACCCACCTACAGGGTCTCATACAGAGGTAGTACCCAGCACAGAACATACCATGAGAACATGCTTGTGGCGGGGCGGGCGTGGTTTCGCGAGGTCTGTAGCGGGAGAGAGAGAGCGGAGCCGAGCGGTCGGTAAGTAGGTCAAGTGCAAATGACGAACACCTGTCTCTGATTGCAGTAATTGGCGTGGAGAGACCGCATATAAGCCGCTGTCGGGAGAGAGAAGAGAGAGAGAGTTGGACTGGGACTCTGCACACGCTGCCGACCTGGAGAGAAACTGTTTTAAACCTGAGTGATCAAGTTACAAGTCTTGAGTGAACGTTTATTTGTTGATGCGCCCACGTGCGCTGTTTATGTTTGTATCTGAGAAGCTTTGTGCTGAATAAAGTCGCAAGTCCCAGTCACGCCGACCCCGCCTTCTTCCTTCCTGCCCACGAGAACATCGAACTGCATTTCACTGGTGCCGAAACCCGGGAAGGAAGAAGATCCCCGCCGCCAATGCAAACTCCGCCAAGAACGCCACTTGCGGACATCGTCCAATCGCTCGCCGGTCTTCACCAGGAGCACCACCAAGACCTGCTGGCCGTGAGGGAGGAGCAACAGAAACGCTTCGAGGGTCTCCTTCGCGCCCAGCATGAAGACCGCGAGCTGTTCCGGAGCTGGATGGACCGGGAGGTTCGGGCCGTCCCCACCCCCACTACAGAGTCGACGCCGCGGTGCCTCTCACCAAAATGGGTCCCCAGGATGACCCAGAGGCGTTCATTGACCTGTTTGAGAGCTCCACCGAGGTCCGGGGATGGCCCCAGACGGACTGGTCAATGCGGCTCCTGCCGCTGTTATCCGGAGAGGCCCAGGTAGCCACACACCAACTGCCAGTCCAGAACCTCCTGGTCTACGACGACCTGAAGCGTGCCATCCTTCAGCGGGTCGGCCGGACGCCCGAACAACACCGCCAACGCTTCCGGACCCTGGCACTCGACGAGTCCGGCCGGCCCTTTGCGTTCGCGCAACAGCTCCGGGACTCCTGCCGCAAGTGGCTGATGGCCGACAAAAGCGACGTTGAGGGAATCATCGACCGTGTGGTGCTGGAACAGTTCGTCGCGCAGCTTCCAAGGAAGACCGCGCAGTGGGTCCAGTGCCACCGCCCGACGTCGCTGACCCAGGCCATCCAGTTGGCGGAGGACCAGATGGTGGCGTGCCACGGGGTCGGCGAGCCCCTTCCTTCGGCTTCTCTCTCTCTCTCTCTCTCTTCTTCTCCTCCCCCCTCTGTTCTCTCCAAACCTGTCCCTCTTCCCAGGTCTCGCAGCGGGGTGCTGCCCAGGCCAGCACCGAGGTGGAGGACAGGGCTGCCCGCCGAGGCGCCTAGGGGAGGGGGAGTGACCAGTGACCCGTTCCCCTCCACATCCACCCCGGCGCTCTCTCCGCGCCAATTTGGGGAACCACTGCCAGCCACTAGAGTGGCGGGAAAGTCTGGGCCGGCGTGTTGGCGTTGTGGGGACCCCGGACATTTTATCGATCGATGTCCGGTGATGGAGGTGGGGACATTGATCCGGGTCCCCGACGCGCCACAAGCTGCCCCGATCAACTGGCCTGTACCAGATACCCGTGAGTATCAAGGGGGGTACTTATCAAGCTTTGGTGGATTCAGGTTGTAACCAGACCTCCATCCATCAAAGCTTGATTCAACCTAAGGCATTGGTTAATGGCCGCATGGTTAAGGTACGGTGTGTGCACGGGGAAGTGGTGAACTATCCGTTGTTGCCTGTGGATATTCAATTTCAGGGTAAAACGCATAGTGTTGGGGTTGCAGTTAACCCGCACCTCCGGCATCCGCTAATTCTGGGTACCAATTGGCCAGCATTTCATAAACTATTGGGGCATTTGCGTGCGGATGCCTCTTGGGGAAAGCGTGTAAAAAGGAAAGAGCAGACCGCGATGACTTTCCCCTGGAGCAGTCCCAGGATGAGTCGCTGAAACACGCGTTTAGTCAGGTCCGTTCCATCGACGGCCACCTCCTCCACCCTGGCCAGCCGCTCTCTTATCCGTATTTTTCTGTTATAAAAGATAGGTTGTATCGGGTGACCCAAGACGCCCAGTCAAAACAAGATACAACCCAGTTTTTAGTGCCTAAAAGCCGCCGGGAAATGCTTTTCCAGGCGGCTCACTCGAATCCAATGGCCGGGCATTTAGGACAAACGGGTACACTAAACCGTCTCATGGCCCGTTTTTTCTGGCCGGGCATTCACGAGAATGTGCGCAGGTGGTGTGCGTCTTGTCGTGAATGTCAGTTGGTGAATCCACCGGACAACCCAAAAGCACCATTGTGCACCCTTCCGTTGATGCAGGTCCCCTTCGAACGAACGTTTGCTGTCCGCGAGGTCCCCAAAGCCTCCACGGGGTTTTCCCCCTTCGAGCTTCTCTTTGGACGCCAGCCTCGGGGGGTGCTGGATGTCCTTAGAGAGGCTTGGGAGGACGGGCCTTCCGCAAGTAAAAACGAAATTCAGTATGTCCTGGACCTGAGAACTAAACTCCACACTTTGGGGCGGCTGTCAATGGAGAATTTGTTACAGGCTCAGGACAAACAACGACAGCTCTACAACAGAGGCACTAAACTTCGTCAATTTTCACCGGGAGATAAAGTCCTTGTATTACTCCCTACTTCTAGTTCTAAGTTACTCGCAAAGTGGCAAGGGCCCTTTGAGGTCACACGGCGAGTTGGCGATCTCAACTATGAGGTTGTGCGGTCAGATAGGGACGGGGCACGTCAAATTTACCACCTCAACCTGCTTAAAAAATGGTCTGAGGCGGAGTCAGTGATGCTAGCGACGGTAGTAAGTGGAGAGGAGGATCTCGGGCCGGAGGCGGTCCAAAAGCCTCAACCTCTCACCCTCACAGCTCACTGACGTAAAACGTTTACAAGCAGAGTTTGCTGACGTGTTCTCGCCCCTACCTGGTCGGACCGATCTCATTCAACACCACGTTGAGACGGAGCCGGGCGTGGTTGTTCGCTTGCCTGAACACAAGAAAAAAGTCGTTCAGGCAGAATTAGGAGCTATGCTGGACATGGGAGTAATAGAAGAGTCCAACAGTGACTGGGCGAGCCCGATAGTTTTAGTACCTAAACCTGACGGCTCGGTCCGGTTCTGTGTGGACTACCGTAAGGTAAACGCGGTGTCAAAATTCGATGCTTATCCAATGCCAAGGGTTGACGAGTTGCTTGATCGGCTAGGGGCCGCTCGCTTTTATTCGACACTGGACTTAACAAAGGGGTATTTGGCAGATCCCCTTGTCTCCCATGTCCAAAGAAAAGACCGCTTTCACCACGCCGTTCGGGTTACACCAATTTGTCACCCTTCCTTTCGGCTTGTTCGGGGCTCCTGCAACCTTCCAGCGTCTGATGGACAGACTTCTCCGGCCGCATGCTGCATATGCCGCTGCCTACTTGGATGATATCATCATCTATAGTACGGACTGGCAGCGTCATATGCAGCACTTGCGAGCTGTCCTGAAGTCGCTGAGAAGGGCAGGGCTCACGGCCAACCCAAAGAAGTGTGCGATTGGGCGGGTGGAAGTAAGATATCTGGGCTTCCACTTGGGTCATGGGCAGGTGCGTCCCCAAATTGATAAGACCGCAGCTGTTGCGACCTGTCCGAGGCCCAAGACCAAAAAAGAGGTTAGACAGTTCCTGGGGCTAGCGGGATATTACAGAAGGTTTGTACCTAATTATTCGGACCACGCTAGCCCGCTGACTGATCTAACTAAAAAGGAAGTACCAGATACAGTTCAGTGGACGGAGCGGTGCCAGCAGGCTTTTACCCAGATAAAGGCTGCTCTGTGTGGTGGACCGCTCCTACAGGCTCCTAACTTTTCTCTCCCTTTTTCCCTACAGACTGACGCTTCGGACCGAGGGTTGGGCGCGGTCCTGTCCCAGGAGGTGGAGGGTGAAGAGCGGCCGGTGCTGTACATCAGTCGGAAGCTCTCTAAGAGAAAGACGATGTACAGCACCATAGAGAAGGAGTGTTTGGCCATCAGGTGGGCCGTTCTCATCCTTCGCTATTACCTCCTCGGGCGAGAGTTCACCCTCTGTTCGGACCACGCCCCCTTGCAGTGGCTCCACCGCATGAAAGATACCAACGCGCGGATCACCCGTTGGTATCTGGCCTTACAACCCTTTAAGTTCAAGGTGGTCATTCCCCTCTGGCTCTCAGCGAAGGCGGTCGCATTCTCTCCTCTCTCCTCTCGTCTCCTTACTCCCTCCTCTCCTGCTTGCTTCTCTCGTCTCGTCTAGTCTACTGTCTTAAACTTTGGGAGACTCTCCACGCACTGCTCTCGAACTAAAAATTATGGATTTGATCAACTGGTCTCTCAGCGCAATTGACACCATCTTCTCGACGAGAAGCTTGGGTTCGGGGGAACCTGACTGCCCTGCCGGAACGTTTGCTGCTGGCTACACGATGGACGCGTGGGAGAGGTGGCATGTTGTGTGTCTAGCGGCACTTTCCGTAGAGGACATTGAAGACATCTACCTATTCGGATTCATGGTAACAGGGTTTCTGCTGATTGGATCAGGCATTGCCCTGGGATATCGAAAAATTCAGAAAGCGGTGACAGCTGTTCAAAGCTCCACAAGGCTGCCCGTCATGATTGAAGCAGTGGGCAGAGCGGTCATCTCCCAAACTGGGACCACTAACCGCAACATGGATAACATCATGGAGTTGCAACGCAAGATGGATATCATCACGGAAAAGCTCACTGCTTTGCAAAATGGTTTCAGAGACCAGAACGAACTAAGAGAGTAGTCATAAATTGTGGCTACTCGCTCCCAGACCAAACAAATTCCAATCTTATCTGCTTTCGGCTCCCTCAACCAGCACGGCCTTGGCCAAGGCCGCTGCTGAGACAACAACTCCTCCAGAAGAGCACTGCAGGAAGACGCTCTTGCATTCATCCCCCAACCACCTGCTGACTCGGACTGGGATCTGATCAAGGTTGTCTCCATAACAACGGGAGCACCGAGATTATGGTGCCAGGCGTGACTCTTCAGGCCTACACAAACATGCACATGAACTTTACAGACACGCAGGCCGGATGGCTCCCCGGCCTGAGACGGGCGGTAGGGGTATGTGCCGGGGCGGGTGTGGTTTCGCGAGGTCTGTAGCGGGAGAGAGAGCGGAACCGAGCGGTCGGTAAGTAGGTCAAGTGCAAATGACGAACACCTGTCTCTGATTGCAGTAATTGGCGTGGAGAGGCCGCATATAAGCCGCTGTCGGGAGAGAGAAGAGAGAGAGAGTTGGACTGGGACTCTGCGCACGCTGCCGACCTGGAGAGAAACTGTTTTGAACCTGAGTGATCAAGTTACAAGTCTTGAGTGAACGTTTATTTGTTGATGCGCCCACGTGCGCTGTTTATGTTTGTATCTGAGAAGCTTTGTGCTGAATAAAGTCGCAAGTCCCAGTCACGCCGGCCCCGCCTTCTTCCTTCCTGCCCACGAGAACATCGAACTGCATTACAATGCTATTGCCATGCTAAATATGTATTTATTGCATTGCCTTATTTGGTTAACAGGGTGAAGCTTGTGAGGACACCATATCTGTGTGCTCTGAGACCACTGCTCTTTTAATGAGGAAAAAGTTTCTCATGTCTATTGTATTGTAGGATTACACACAACTGCATCCTCTTAATGAGGCCTCTTCTTCACACTTCCCAGGCCAGAGAAAAAGGGTAATACATCTTTCCGTATAAAGTTACAACTGTATACAATAAAGTCGTGACCAGTCTGTTACTTTAGCAGGAAACAGACACTGTCAGAGCCCTCTATAAGAGAAATTTGGAGCTGGACTATGACATCAAATTACTGGAAAAAAAGAAGCTGAAACTACAGATTGAGGAGTTGGAATACCGGAAGATGGTATGTGAAGCAATAGTTGTGAATTAAAAGACTTTAAGAATGCACAAACTTTTTTTTCTTTTCTTTCTTTTTTAAGCAACGTGAAAATCAATAAAACGATTTGACTCCCAAATTTGTACTGTACTTTTATTAGAAATCAATTTAAATACTGTGCTGTTATTGCATCTCTCAGTACTCTGTCAGATGGAAAGTCCAATGTAATGGGGTCAGTTTCATCAGGGGGGAGTTGGTGGTGGCACTTTCTTTTTTCTTATAGTGGCTATATTGTGCAGTATTGCACATGCAGCCACTATCTGGGATGCTCTCTGTGGTGATGTTCTCAGGCCACGCAGACAATTAAATCGTGCCTTCAGAATACCAAAGGTATTCTCAATTCTGACCCTGGTTTTGCTTTGGGCCACGTTGAATTGCTGCTGGGGCCTTGTGTCAGGGTCAGGGTAGGGGGTCATTAAATATCGCTGACAAGCATAACCCCTGTCTCCAACCAACAAGCCATCAAACATCCATGTCAAGAAGCATAAAATAAATGATATAAGTAAATGCAATAGTTCCATTTTAAGTATTTGTGAATCTCCCCCCTCCCCTCTCTTTATACCTTCCTCAAAGCGCTGACCTGACACAGATTCCCGAAAAATTCTGGAGTCATGTACCGAGCCAGGCCATCTAGCATCCAAACTTGTGATCAAGTATTGATTGTCACAAGTCATCTGCAATTAACAGGCATGTCAGTATAACAGATGTATGTCCATAGGTTAAAAATCATATCAGATTTGATAAGAGTCTAATCCGTTAAAGAGAAATGAGAAGGCATCTCGGACTGTACCTGGACATTGAGGGAGTGAATAGATTTTCTGTTCACAAAATCAGCCTCATGCTCACCTAGGGCTGCAGAAATTGCAATATGTGTGCAATCTATTGCACCAATGACCCAAGGAAATCCTTTTCAAAAACATTGGTTATGCAACTTTAAAGTCTGTAACATAAGATGAATCGTAATAGGTAGGCAGCATTTGAAATTATCTTACCAGCTATTCTGTAAAACCCCTCTTTAATAGCCAGCGTCTCTAAGTGGCCAGGAAAAACAATGAATACATCAATGTATTCCTGCAATGCAATGACCACTTTCCGTATTGCTCTGCAGGCGGTATGTTTGCTTATGTTTTCAGCATCACCCACTGCATGCAAATATGTACCACTAGCAAAGAACCGCAAAGCAATACATCTAAGTTGCGGTACATTAAGCGCGTGGCTTCGGCGTGTCATATTTTTAATGTGTGGCTCGAGAAGCCGGCATAGATAGACTATACTATCTGCCGAAAACCGATACCTTTTGTACAGATAATCATCGGGAAAAGCTAGGGGATTATGCCTATCCCTAAAAGTTATTTCCCAACGAAGTGCCCTTCTTATTATCTGCGCTCCGATCTCCACAGGGTTTTTCAAAAATGGTGACGCCATTGCTACAAACTCTAAAGATTTGACTGTGATGTGTCAGATTTGTCACTTTACTAACTGCTGATTGGTCCAGTTTGGGTTTGTGATCTCTAACCCAGAATAAAACCTGCTCTCGAGCAGGTTAGCCGTGTAGTGTAAGTTACCATGGCAATGAACACCGCTAAAAACCAATCCACCTTCATAAGCCCCAAAAAAAGAGTTTGCTCAAACTAACCGCAAACTTACCTGGGTTAAAACCTGAACCGGATTTGTGCAACAGGCCACTGGGATTCCCAACCAAACTCTGTTGACCTAAAATATTTACTCAAAGTCCTCTTGAGATTAATAAAGTTAATATTTCAATAATTTAACACACTTTCACGTTCACACAGTTCTCTGATGTTGGTTAATGGTGACATGATGTACATGTAAACAAATACAACCCCAAATCAGAAAAAGTTGGGACAGTATGGAAAACGCAAAAAAAAAAAAAAAAAAAAAAGTGATTTCTAAATTTACTTTGACTTGTATTTCCTTGCAGACAATATGAACACAAAATATTTCATGTTTTGTCTGGTCAACTTCATGTCATTTGTAAATATGCATCCTTTCCTGTCATTCAGACCTGCAAAAATTTCAAAAAAAGTTGGGACAGGAGCAATTTAGGGCTAGTAATGAGGTAAAATGGTTAAATAATGATGTGATTTGAAACAGGTGATGTCAACAGGTGATTGTAATTATGATTTGGTACAAAAGCAGCATCCAAGAAAGGTCTAATCCTTTAGGAGCAAAGATGGGCCGAGGATCGCCAGTTTGCCAACAAATACGTGAGAAAATTATTGAAATGTTTAAAAACAATGTTCCTCAAAGAAAGATAGGAAGAGATTTGGATATTTCACATTCAACAGTGCATAACATAATTAAAAGATTCAAGGAATCTGGAGGAATTTCAGTGCGTAAAGGACAAGGGCGCAAGCCTAAGCTGAACAACCGTGATCTCCGATCCCTCAGGCGGCACTGCATCAAGAATCGTCATTCATCTATAAGCGATATCACCACATGGGCTCAGGACTACTTTGGCAAACCTTTGTCAAGTACCACAATACGTAGTTACATCCACAAATGCCAGTTAAAACTGTACTGTGCCAAAAAGGAAGCCCTATGTTAACAGTGTCCAGAAGCGCCGTCGACTTCTCTGGGCTCGGAGGCATCTGGGATGGACCATCACACAGTGGAAACGTGTACTGTGGTCAGATGAATCAGTATTTCAGGTATTTTTTGGGAGGAATGGACGCCATGTGCTCCGGACCAAAGAAGAAAAGGATCATCCAGACTGTTACCAGCAACAAGTCCAAAAGCCAGGGTCTGTCATGGTATGGGGTTGTGTCAGTGCCCTTGGCAAAGGAAACTTGCACTTCTGTGAAGGCACCATTAATGCTGAAAAGTACATAGAGATTTTGGAGCATAATATGCTGCCTTCAAGAAGACATCTTTTCCAGGGACGTCCATGCATATTTCAACAAGACAATGCAAAACCACATTCTGCACACATTACAAAGTCCTGGCTGCGGAGGAAGAGGGTACGGGTACTTGACTGGCCTGCCTGCAATCCCGACCTGTCTCCAATATGAATGTGTCAAAATGCGACAACGAAGACCCCGTACTGTTGCCCACCTTAAGACTTGTTTGCAGGAAGAATGGGACAAAATTACACCTGAAACACTTCATCACTTGGTGCCTTCAGTCCCTAAACGTCTTTTAAGTGTTGTGAAAAGGAATGGCAACATTACAAAGTGGTAAATGCTTTACTGTCCCAACTTTTTTTTAAATGTGTTGCAGGTCTGAATGACAGGAAAGGATGCATATTTACAAATGACATGAAGTTCACCAGACAAAACATGAAATATTTTGTGTTCATATTGTCTGCAATGAAATACAAGTCAAAGTAAATTTAGAAATCACTTCTTCTTTTTTATTTGCGTTTTCCATACTGTCCCAACTTTTTCTGATGTGGGGTTGGAAAATGTGCCATCTTTTTTTACTATTTTATTTGGATTGTTTATATTTTTACAGTTTTGTAATAAATAATGATAAAACTAAATTCACTAAATTCACTAAATTTTTCAACTAAACATCGAAATAAATCTAATAAATAAACTAAATTAACCATTTAAACTAAATTACTGATCTAATTATTGATCTAAAGCCCACACTGTCACTGTATGATAATTGAAATGAGCTGATGACATCAGCGCTTTTTCCAGAATGGCTATACAGCTGAATAAAATTATGCTGCATTATTTTCCTGTTTAACACTGTAAAGCTGCTTTGAAACAATTTACATTGTTAAAAGCGCTATATAAATAAAGTTGACTTGACTTGACTTAAAAACAGGGCCTTGGCACTCAATGAGAGAGAACAGCCCCCATGTACACTCAACTAAAGGATTATTAGGAACACCATACTAATACTGTGTTTGAACCCCTTTCGCCTTCAGAACTGCCTTAATTCTACGTGGCATTGATTCAACAAGGTGCTGAAAGCATTCTTTAGAAATGTTGGCCCATATTTATAGGATAGCATCTTGCAGTTGATGGAGATTTTGGGGGATGCACATCCAGGGCACGAAGCTCCCGTTCCACCACATCCCACAGATGCTCTATTGGGTTGAGATCTGGAGACTGTGGGGGCCATTTTAGTACAGTGAACTCATTGTCATGTTCAAGAAACCAATTTTAAATGATTAGAGTTTTGTGACATGGTACATTATCCTGCTGGAAGTAGCCATCACAGGTGGGTACATGGTGGTCATAAAGGGATGGACACGGTCAGAAACAATGCTCAGGGAGGCCGTGGCATTTAAACAATGCCCAATTGGCACTAAGGGGCCTAAAGTGTGCCAAGAAAACATCCCCCACACCATTACACCACCACCACCAGCCTGCACAGTGGTAACAAGGCATGATGGATCCATGTTCTCATTCTGTTTACGCCAAATTCTGACTCTACCATCTGAATGTCTCAACAGAAATCGAGACTCATCAGACCAGGCAACATTTTTCCAGTCTTCAACTGTCCAATTTTGGTGAGCTCGTGCAAATTGTAGCCTCTTTTTCCTATTTGTAGTGGAGATGAGTGGTACCCGGTGGGGTCTTCTGCTGTTGTAGCCCATCCGCCTCAAGGTTGTGCGTGTTGTGGCTTAGGGTTGGGCGATGTCCCCTAAATTGGCAGTTGACGATGTTTACAGTAAAACATTGTGATGGTCGATGATATCTGCATTTGGGGGGGGGGTTAGGTAAATAGGTAGATAATATACTATATCTATTTACATAAATACTATTTTCTACTTAAAACTATCATTTCGTTATTTTTACGAACCCAAATAATGACTCATCCGCTAGGTTGCACGTGAGGGGGAAAAAATAGCTTCCTTTCACTTAAGAGTTGAGCTCTTTTTATTTTAATATATCTCTTTACATAAATACTATTTTATACTTTTAAAAAATTAATTTCGTTATTTTACTAACCCAGTGTTTTGTATGTGAATGCTGTTTCACGCGAATATTACCACAGGAGTGAAGCACAAAGCTTTGTTTAGCCTAGAAAGGAAATAATGGTCAGATAGCACTTTTTAATTCTGTTTTGCGATCTGGATCTGGTCACTCGATTTTCCGTGAATTTTAACTATAGGCCTAGTCCATTTTATCCCAATGGACATGGACATCTCGTTTCTTTTCCTAAATCTTCACTCACGTCGCCATTTTCGCAGGGGATTATGTTTCTTCCTTTAGTTTGCTTATAATTAAGTCTATTATAACTATTCACATCCTTTACTGTGGTAAAGTATAAAAACACTGTAGGACGAATACCTTTTTACTTCAAATTTTATTTAACACAGTTTGTTCTTGTTATTAAACTTGGTAAGGCGCGTCAAGTTTGGTTTATTTGAATAGCGCATTTCACACACAAGCCCGTGATTTTAGTTTTGTTTTCTCTGGCAGTGAATAATCAAACATTGCCTAATTGTCTTGACCTTGTGGAAGATAAAATCCGCTCTTCAGACCTTTTACAACAAGTGTTGCCTTGTCACATCAGGAGAAAACATGAAGATGAAGATATTCAAGAAGGTGTCTATCCAGCTTGTGTCCCACATTCCTCTCAAAGCGCAGAGCGGTATATGACACATCTTTGCGGGGAAATAGTATGAATCAAATATTTTTCAAACTAATTTTTAATTTTCTTATATTCTTGAGGTAACCATTATTTACTGAAAATCATTTAAATGTTTTATAGGCTGTGTTGTTTCACTGACGGAAGTGCTAAAATAAACACGCATACTTATGGATGTTTCAGCCTCAAATTTCAAAATGTAGGCTATATATATATCTGGCATAGACTACAGTATTTAAAATAACATATATGCATTAGTTACTTTCTCAATTTAATTTACAGAGCAATCCCTGCTAAGTTTTTAGTTTAACTAATACTATAGAAGAGGATTAGTGTGTGTCGCACTCACAACAGACTCGCAACGGGGGCGTGGCATCACGATGGTGGCGCTCCATCGTGATGTTGGTTAGCCATCACGATGGACGATGATATCATCCATCGGCACAAACCTATTGTGGCTTCACAAATGCTTTGCTGCAGACCTCGGTTGTAAAGAGTGGTTATTTCAGTCAAAGTTGCTCTTCTATCAGCTTGAATCAGTCGGCCCATTCTCCTCTGACCTCTAGCATCAACAAGGCATTTTCGCCCACAGGACTGCCGCATACTGGATGCTTTTCCCTTTTCACACCATTCTTTGTAAACCCTAGAAATGGTTGTGCATGAAAATCCCAGTAACTGAGCGGATTGTGAAATACTCAGACCGGCCCGTCTGGCACCAACAACCATGCCACGCTCAAAATTGCTTAAAGGGTTAGTTCACCCAAAAAGGAAAATTCTGTCATTAATTACTTACCCTCATGTCGTTCGACACCCGTCAGACCTCCGTTCATCTTCGGAACACAAATTAAGATATTTTAGTTGAAATCTGATGGCTCTGAAAGGCCTCCATTGGCACAATGCACGGTTCACTCTCAAGACCCATAAAAGGTACTAAAGACGTCGTTACTAGGGGTGCACCGATCCGACTTTTTCAGTCCCGATACCGATACCGATGCCTGGGCTTTGTGTATCTGTCGATACCCGATACCGATCCGATATATTGTTGAATTAATAATAAACTGTATATCTTCCACCTTATACCTTCCTTGAAGAGACTAAAGGCACCAGACTTTACTAACTAAACATAACTAAGACAAAATAACAGATGTATGTAAGGTGTTGAATTCTTATTTATTTAAAAAACAATTGTGCATTCAAATCTAAAATAGAATGTAATCTAACTTCTTTAAATAAATAAAATGTAGCAGTGGAAACAAAAAACAGTGTATTGGTCAAACATACAATAGTAATCTGACAGTTACCAAACATTTTTTTACACTACAGATAATTGTTTTGGTATATAATCATATCAATATTAAAAAGTAGCATTACAAATTAACAAATAGTCTAATTTTCTGCCATATGCAATTTAATAAAAATTTTCAGCTAGCTAATAACAACTTTGTTCTGGTTTCACCTCACTCCAGATTAAATGATTGTAGGCTAGGCCTATTTATTTTACTACACATTGTCAACAGAAATAAGATGAAATACTGTTGATAATTAAAAATAATTCTTACTACCCACTCTTGCTAAATTGGGTAAGCACACTTGTGTTCTCATTTCAGTTGCGTTCTGAGTAAATTAATAAACTGAGTTCATGAGTTCAGTGTTGGACAGATCAGTTGTTCTGGCCAGTCGTTAAAATGATTCGGTTCAAAGGAGTCATTAGGTCACGAATCGGACATTAGCAGACGCGTTGTGTGCGAATCCCGTCTGTTAGAACATCGAGAAAGATGTCAACACACAGAAAACACTTCATAACTGGATATATTTTGTCTCCCGCTTATTGAAAGTATGCTTTATGTCAGCTGGTCAGAGAAGAGTCAATGTTTTTTGAGCGCAATTCACACCCAGTGATAATTCAAGGACAAAATTGTCCGAATGTGTCACGTGCAACATGGTTTCGGTCTTCCGAGCTTTTGATTTGGATTAATATGTGAAATATGAGAACGAACACTGATTATTTTGAAGACCCAGAGAGCGCGCGCGGGGGAAGAGCTCTCAGATCGGTCTCTCTGTCACTCAGTCACAAGCGCAGCATCTGTTCTACATCACTCGTAAATCACAATAACTCATCAAATTAGGCTTTGGCCGTCAAAAAAATGTCAATGCAGGAAAGACCCTGACTTTGCAGTAATACCCTCGAAACAGCGACGAACTAGTTGGCGTGGCAAGCGTGAAATATCTCCTCCACACAGCCGAGTCTCTTCTAGCATGCGACACACGTGAAGCTGACGAATGACGTAGGTTCTGCTGCGACGGAAAAAAAACACCTGGATCGGCTTGTGGATCTGTTAATTTTTCCGATCCCCGATCCAGCTATTTTGTCAGTATCGCGGCCGATATCCGATCCTAATATCGGATCGGTGCACCCCTAGTCGTTACAAAGTCCATCTCACTACAGTGGTTCTACAATAACTTTATGAATCGGAGAGAATAGTTTTTGTGCGCAAAAAAACCCTAAATAACCACTTATATAGTGATAACGATTTCAAAACACGGCCTCATGAAGCTTCGAAGCGTTATGAATCAGTGAGTCGAATGATGATTTGGATCGTGTGTCAAACCGCCAAACTGCTGAAATTTGGCGATCCAAACTGCTCATTCGACTCACTGATTCATAATGCTCATAATGATTCATAATGCTCAACACTATCATTTGTGTTCTGAAGATGAACGGAGGTCTTACGGGTGTCCAACGACATGAGGGTAAGTAATTAATGACAGAATTTTCATTTTTGGGTGAACTAACCCTTTAAATCACCTTTCTTTCCCATTCTGACATTCAGTGTGGAGTTCAGGAGATTGTCTTGACCAGGACTACACCCCTAAATGCATTGAAGCAACTGCCACATGATTGGTTGATTAGATAATTGCATTAATGAGAAATTGAACAAGTGTTCCTAATAATCCTTTAGGTGAGTGTATGTCCAGATCACACACTGCCAGAGCTAGCTCTTACATCCAGTCTGAAACAGACAGTAACTTTATATGATCACAAAAGCAAAATGAAGCCATTATGACATTGGTGATGAAGACATGCGTAGCCTATACTTTTTTCCTATCCCAATTTAAAAATAGTAACCTCTGACCTATGTCCAAAATTGGGCCATCCATCAGAACAATGCTTTAAAGCTTTATGCACTGTATTATCTAATGAATATTAATTTTTACTGCAGACATCCCAACCTGAAAAAAGTCATTTCAGGGAGGTATCTTTCCAACCCCCCCATATCAAATATATCATTTCTATAGGCCTATGCAATTATTTGTAAAAAAAAAAAAATCATGTAAAATTATGTAGATCACTTTTACTATTTACATAAGTTGCTTATACTATTTATGTAAACTGCTTTTATTTATATTTCATTGCAACTTTAAACAGGTCTAAGGAGTTTGTTGTTTTCATGTAGCCTTGGCAACTAGCCGACCTGAAAAATATGCATATGAAATGAAACTTGTTTAACTCAACCATAACATGTCAGTTACAAACTGTAGAGCGTGCCAGATTGTCATTATGTTTATACTTTATACTTTCGTTTTTTGGGGCACTCTCCCTCTGCCATGGCGCTCCAGTTTCTAAATACACTGATCTGATTAATTCGGTTCGGTAAAGGAGATAAAAGCCCGCCCACACTGACAATTGATTGGTTGACTTACCGAAACAAGCCAATCAGGATGCTCTCCGTCTTACATAGATACAGAGCGACACGCGTCATAATCTGAAGACCACGCCCACCGGGGGGGGAAACAATCCAACGCTCTCCATTGACTTTGCATTGCGGGAGGCTGCCTCCTTGTCATTTCGGACTTATAACTAAAAACTGAACAATGTATAAAAGCGGATATGTGACAAATTGCCCCCGTTGGACCCCCCCCCCCCCCCCCCCGTGTGGGCGTGGCCTAAATACGCTCTGTCTCTATGCGCTTCATTAGGTGCACACCAGCACACACACACGCAAGGTCTCTAGCTCTCTCTCCCTCTCTCTCGCTCTCTCTCCCTCTCTGCCTTGCGCGCGTGCACAGTTTGTGTCTCGCATGCGCGCTCTTGCTCGCTCGCTCTAGATTGCGGGAGAATATAACAAATTTGCGGGCATCAGGGAGCCGCTATAAATATGCGGGAGACTCTCGGAACATCCGGGAGACTTGGGATGTCTGCCCGCTGGAACAGTTTTTCACAGGAACCGAATATTACACAACACCTGTTAGAACTGATGTCCTGTGTAACAGATGCATGCATTTGAGATGAAACGTGCGGATCTAACAGCGGGAAAACAGAGAAACACGGCTCTTTTGAGCTTCTACAGGCTCACGCGACAGCGCTTCAGAGCGCCTCAATCAATGAATAACACACATTTATGACAGGTAATGTTTATGAACTAATGCTGATGAATAATTACAATGTTTACTTTACGATGTTTATATAGTAATATGTTTTAGTTGTAACAATCTCCCTCATCTGAACTAGAATGAGCAGAGCTGCAACTGCAATAGTAAGGCGCATTTCAAAATGAGAGTCAATGTGTATTTCGAGCTTGTTTATAATTAAAAGTCACACATTATATATTCGTTTTTGGTTACACAATAAACTGTATTGAAATTAATTCCCATTTAAGTCATAGTCAGGAGGAAAGACTAAGAACAGTATTTGAAACATATTCAATAAAGTATCAACTAAAACCATTAAATCATATTCATTACTTGAAATTAAATACATGTTAACTGAAAAAAAAACCTTATTTGAAGCTTTAGCTTAACCTGAACAGAAATACAACATTATAAAAACTATATAGGTGTTTTAAAAACAAAACAAAAAAAGAAGTGCATTTTTGCACTTGAACGGTCAAAAACACAATTATGTTAAAATATCAGTTTTGACATGTATTCAAGTAACAGTCGGTTATGTGATGCTTAAATGCTAAATTAATGCATTAAAATTTAACTAAACTCATTATATTTTAGTTGACTAAATCTACTGTAGAGTAAAACTAAAAACAATTCAGGTGACTAATATATGACTAAAACTAAATGCCACTTTAGTCAAAAGACTATGACTAAAACCAAATCAAAATTTGCTGTCAAAATTAACACTGAACTAAATGAAGTAAATGTCCCTTACCTTCTTTCTTTGCTTCAGTCACTTCAGTGCCCGAGCTGCACCGAATGCACAAATGTTGAATGTAAAGGCGAATATCATAGACACACCCTTAGGTCCAGCACCCTTGATGCTTATTGGTTGATCCTGGTCTCAGCATCTCTCTCTGGCTGACTTAACCCCCCTTCTAATGACTAAGCAAAAGCAATGCTCAATACTTTTCCTTGAATTCATGTGATTTAGTATGGACTCATATAAACACAGTTAATTTAACACTGAGGATTCTACAAACTTCCAGCAGTGTAAAAAAGTTAAGTGATTCATTAAATGATGATTGAGCACTAGTGATGAAGAAAAGAGAAACAAGAACAGAAGATTAGCAGAGACACAACAACTAAAACTTAATTACAGCTACACAGCTTTAGATGAAATCAACTGCAAATAATAGAACACATGAAATATCTCAAGATCTCAGCAGAGGAGGATTAAACAACTCCAAAAACAGCATTACCTTCTTCAATTATTACAAACCAGTTTTTGAGTTTTATATCTTTCATACATATTTTAGTTGCCAGTCTTCATATTGAGCTGTCTGCTTTCCATCATTCAAATATTTAGCATTTAAAATCACTAGTCACTCTCCCCTGCTTATAATACCCGTCTATCGTCCTCCTAAGATGAACATGCAATTTCTATCTGATCTGTGTGAATTGCTCACAATTGGGTCTGCCCAGTCTACAGCAATGTTATTGCTAGGGGATTTCTATATTCATGTTGATACTGATACTGTGCATGCTGATGAGTTCATGTCTGTTTTAATCTGGAGCAATATATTGATTTTCCAACTCATGTACATGGTCATACACTGGATTTGGTATGCTCTATGGCAGGGGTGTCCAAACTTTTTTTAAAGGGGGCCGGATTCGATGTTGTGGACATACCCGGGGGCCGGTCCCTTTTCTATTATATATATATATATATATCATGCTTTTCTGACTTGGTATTTCTGTCTTTTTTCCAGTCCAAATATCAAAAAGTTCTTAAATCAAGATGCTTTTACTAAGGAAAATTACATATTTTTTCTTGATTCCTGGGGGGAAAAATAAAAATGAATTGAGTTTTTGCTTGAAACAAACTAAATTATCTGCCAATGGATTAGAAAAATAATCTTCCAAAATATTCCTTAAAGATTCCAAACAGAAACATTATTATTCTTACCCCATTGGCAGATATATTTGCTTGTTTTAAACAAAAACTCACTTCAATTAAATTTTATTTTCCAGAAAACAAGAAAAAATATATAATGTCATTTAACTTATCTCGTAACATCTTGATTTAAGAATTTTAAACTAGAAACAGGACAAAAATACTAAATGACAGCATTTTTTGCAGTGCACACAAGGCAAAAAGTAATACATATATACATATATATATATATATATATATAATATATATATATATATATATATATATATATATCTAGAATGGTATTTAGTCTGTAGACATATAAATACAAAAGCACAAAACTGCAAGTTTATGACAAAAAAAATAGTCTGCAATTTGGCCTTTATTACTCATTTAATACATGTCTACATTACAAATTGAATAGATATTAACCTACATTTCTGACAAATTACCACGGTTACAGGTGTTACCACAGTAAACCCATGATACATTCGAAATGCGAATTGTTGTTTGAAAATGATTTTGAATCGGCTCAGCTGATTTGCACGTTAGTGTTGTTTATTAAGTCAGTGCTATTTAACTGGATTTAAATTAAATCAAATCACAGAGATTCAGTACCGGAGACCTCTGCGCCGTACTCGAACACTTCTCACGGGCTTCGGAAGGCTGTTTAGTGGGCGCGTGATCGAGACACTCAACAGGTAAACACATTTGTTCAGAGCTCGCGAGTTGCGCAGAGTACAAGCAGTAGCGCTGTTTCGTTCCGCTTTGGGCGCTGTTTCCCTGGCCTAAAGTCTAGTACTGCCACCTTGCGGCGACATCGTGAAACTGCATGATTTGTAAATGATCCGTGGCGGGCCACATATAATACACTTTAATAGACGCGCTGCGGGCCGTTTGAAATTCATCCCCGGGCCGCATTTGGCCCGCGGGCCGGACTTTGGACACCCCTGCTCTATGGTATATGGTACCGACATTGCTGCCTTAACCCTTGTGCACTGTTCGATTTCTGGTTACACTCAGTATGGTCAAATTGACACTAATTGGATTCAATACAATTCCCCAAAAATCCCACTATGAAAACAAAACAAAAAAAAACACAAACAAACAATCAGGTACAAACAATTAACTTTTAATATCAATACTTTTCACACATTACAAAGAATAAATGTCTGAAATATTTTTAACTATTATTTTTAAGACTTGCCATTATACATTTATAACAATAATATATATATGGTTCAGATCACTCAAACCATATATGGAAATTGAAGAGTCCTTATATGGTCACCCGGTGGAGTCTCCATGTCATCTAGTGGAAAACTTTGGTATTGCACACAAAAAAAATATATTTTTTGAGACATTCAACCTAAAATTTGGCACAGAACTTCAGATATTTAGCTTTGATTTTCATAATGTTTTAGAGTTGAACATGTTTTGTAAAATGTACATTTTTATAAAAAAATTTATGAACTTAGACTTCTATAACTTTTTTAAACTTTACTTTTACAACTTTTTTTTTTACTTAGTAAGTGTTCCCTTTAAAAAGATACCAAACTTAACCCTCTATGGTACGGTGTTGCCAGGCAACATAGTCTATTTTAGTTTATTTTTAATCAATTGACATCAATTTACTGTTCAAACCTATCTCAAGGAAGAAGAACTCAAATACTAATCAATGAAAGTGCAAAAAGGTGGTCACATGACCCACAGGGGTCCATTTTGTATCCTGTTTCAGCACAATGTCTCCTTCACCTTCACTGGTAAGTAAAGAAGTATTTTCAAGAACTTGACATTATATATCATCAAATGTTTTAGAGTAAATAACCAAAAACTGTGTGTTTTACATTGTACCATAATGGAATCGCATAAGGTCAGTGTGTCTGGTATGGCCTTATGCGATTGTCACTATGACCTCATCTTCCTCATCACGACACCTCATCCTCACCCTCATCAACTGCAGTTGTGTTTTATACCTTTTTCTGTGCTATAGAAAATTTGCAGATCATAATGTACAGTTATAGTATGTGAATTACTATTCTTATGAGTGCATTACAAAATCATGCAAAAATATTTCGAGAATTCTAGCTCTTTTCCTTATAAATATACTATATTTGTATCATACAGTTTTAAAATACATAAAAAACCGATTGAAATTTCAGTCGGATTGACAGGGGTGGAATAAACCTTTTCATGAACCGATCAAACGAAAAATCCCAGCATGTAAATAAGTTGTTGTGCTGATCCGATTACTTTGAGTGTACGTCCTTCTGTGACGTGATATACAGCGCGCGCCTCCACCACTGAAGTAGGCTATAACGTGGACAAGAGAGGAAAGTTCAACTTTTTATTCCGTAACAAGTCATGAAGATAATGTTGGAATAACAACACAGACATAGCCTGGCTACATCTCATCTGACAGCATATACTAAACGAGGACAACACACGCTTGTCCCAGTCACTTTTTACTTCAACTGCATCTGACAGAAAAAAAATTCTTTCTGAGGTGAGTCTTATAGACCAATTTACGGTTTGTAAACACACAGGATGCGCGCGCAGCTAGGTTGCAGAAAACCAGGGGCGATAGCGCTTACGTATAGTATAAAAACATGGATACGGTACAAAATCGTTCAATTTAAAAAGACTAGATTATTTATAGATATATATATATATTTATAGATGACTAATTATAGATTATTAGATGTTATTTTCAAAATGTTGTCTGCATATTACAATAGTTTGTCACCCAGTGATAGGGCTGTGCGTGACAACCGCACCACCGCGGAGTATCACCGGCGCTGGTCGGACAAAACACTTTTTTTGTATGTGACACAAGTGAAGCACAAATATTTATTTACAAAATAAATAATAGGTTCGCAATTAAATGTTACATCGCAGCCATGGAAACACATGCCGAACGAGAGGGAGGCTTTGTGAGCTGAGCCAAATTTAAGCTTTAATTGCCTACGTTTTGCAATCTGGTCACCCGATTTTCCACGAATTTAACAATAGGCTTACTTCAATTTTATTCTACTGGACATAGAATCTATCATTTATTTTCCTTAATCTTCATTTAGCCTACGTCTCTCACGGGATTATACACATTTCTTCCTTGTTTGCTTTTAATAAGGAGTTTACTGTGGTAAAGTAGAAAACGGTGCTGTAGGACAGATACATTTTACTTCAAACTATTTAACACAGTTTGTGCTTGTTATTAAAGGATTAGTTCACTTATAAATAAACTTTTGCTGATCATTTACTCACCCCCATGTCATCCAAGATGTCCATATCTTTCTTTCTAAAGTCGAAAAGAAATTAAGGTTTTTGATGAAAACATTCCAGGATCGTTCTCCATATAATGTACTTCAATGGGCTCCAAACGGTTCAAGGTCCAAATGACAGTTTCAGTACAGCTTCAAAGGGCTTTAAGCGATACCAAACGATGAATAAGGGTCTTATCTAGCGAAACGATCAGTTTCTGCGAGAAACCAAGCAGTATTTATGCTATTATTTTACCTCTTATCAGACGAACGTGATCATCTATGAGCTCCGCCACAACTTCCGCTAAGTGAGGTCAAATATTAGCCTGGTCATAGATATATAGATCGTCGATGCCTCATTCTACTGATCCGTGCAAGCGCTAATGAGGCATCTACGTATACGTCTATATTTTGACCTCACTTGGCACTTAAAAAAGTGTGCATGTAAATGGGGCTAATGTTTAGTCGCCGCTCTTGACTATTGTGTCTTCAGCGGCAGCGACAGAACCGTAGGAGGTATGATTTCCTTGATGTGGAAAACACCAGTGGAATCTGGTCATAAATACAGAAATTACTGTAAGACGCGCACGGACGCCTGCTTTCATTTACCATACACACACACACACACGTGACGCATCGTTCGTGTCTCTTCAGAAGACTTGGATTTGGATTAGACCACTGGATTAGTTCTTTTACGATGCCTTTATGGCATTTATTGGATCTTTTAAGTTCAAGAGGAATGGCTTTAAATGGAGGGACAGAAATAATAAAACTCTGTTATGTATTACTATTATAAGAATCTTGAAAGTTCTTCCCTAAACACCCAATCTAATTTTTTTACACAAAACACCTAATAGAAGACAAAACGATTACAAACTTTCCTTTCGAAAGTATAACTCCTAATTTGCTCACTCACCGCCTGACATCATGACTCTTAAAAAGACCAATGATCACATGATCTTTTGGGAATTCAGGGGAGAAATTCTGGGATGAAGATGCTGAGCTAGACGTCTTCTGAAAACCCCTAAGTTTTTGCCAGGCGGCGGCCTTGTCTTTTCAGGCATTAACCCAAGCTCTCGCTCTCTCTCTCGCTCTCTCTCTCTCTTAGGGTTGCCAAAATAAGGGACACCCATTAAAAAAAAACTCTAAAAAAATTGCATAAAGGACAGAAATAAAGATTACATCATGAAATGATTATTTCAACATTGAAACTTGACAGCTCAATAATAAACCATAAGAAATTAGATTTCTAAAGAACTCTTTAGTAGCCTATTTGGTGCACTTTAAAGGGAAAGTTCACCCAAAATGAAAATTCTGTCATCATTTACTCTCCTTCATGATGTTTCAAACCTGTATGAGTTTCTTTGGTCAGCTGAACACAAAAAAGAAGATATTTTGAAGAAAGTTTGTACCCAGGCTGCTTTGGGGGCACCATTGACTTCCCTAGTAATCTTCCTATGTGTTCAACATAAAGAAATGTATACATGTTTGTTCAACTTGAGGGTGAATAAATTATGACAGAATTTTCATTTTTGGGTGACCTGTCCCCTTAAGCAGTCATTCTGAACCAGTCATCACTTTTTTGAATTTCAAATTTTTTTTTTTTTTTTATTAATTTACTTAAATTATGACTATATTATCATGTAATTATTTGTCCCATTTTAATCTAAATATTTTTTTAAATGTCATAAACTTTATATGACACTAATGACATGATTATTTATTATGTATGATTATAGCCTAGCTAAATTATAAATTAATAATATTTATTAGGCTATAATCTATTAATTAACCTGTCTAAAAAATAATAAATCTGTCTGCCAAGCTCTGATAATGTATGGAATATTATATTAATATATTCTCCATTAAAAAAACTATAGGCCTATACCTTTAGAAGCACGGATGTGTCTGTCAGCGCTGCTGCTTTAATGAAATCTGGTTATTTATTTAATTAATTATTTGAATTATTATTTTATAATAATTATTATTAAAGTTATTTTAATTTTAATTGCTATACATTTCTGTAACTGTTAGTTGCAATTTTAATTCGAAAATGAATCAGCTGTATGTCAGTACTACAGTATTATGAGCAAATAGATTCCAACAACAGTCAACAGATACATAATATTTCTGCACAAGCTAGTCCAAAGACTGCATATGAGGTATTGAGAAAATGAAGAGTGTATTGTACATACTGTACGCTTAGTCTTAATTTATTGTAAGTAACAGTAACATGTTTGGGTTTTGTGTATCTTTACTGGATTTTAAGATGCCTGTCGTCGAACACACCAAGGTCCTGGAAAAAGTAATTGAGGACTTAATATCAGAAACACTGAAGTTTGCTCCACACAGAGATAAGGTAAGACTTTTGTAGTTTGTAAAAAATTAATACAGAAAACAATGCAAATTATATACTAATACTATGTTTTGTTTCTATAGATGCCTCAATTTAAGGTGTCACTTCAGCCCGAAGCAGAGACTTCTGGAGAAGAGGACACACAACACACTTCATTAGTTGTTTTACACACAAAGTATCTTGTTATACGATTCGGAATGTTTCAGTTTGTGGAATGTTTGAGGATATATAATGTGAAAGCAAAATAAGATATCAGTTATGATATTATTTTCATGTAGATGTACTGTATGTTAAAATGCACTTATCCTTGGCAAAAGGTTGACAAATAAAATTTTAAAATATATTAAAATATGAAAAATGTTTATGTTGTGTCTTACAGTTTTTGGTGTTGACAAATATAAGTAGTAATGTTTTATCAAATGTTATTGTTTGAATTGATATTTGTTTATAAAAATGTTCCCAGGGCAATGTTTGGAGGATGTTTGAACGTTTAAACGTTTTTCCTAGCATTCTCAAGATGAGAGAATTGAATATTCCTTTAACGTTTACATGAACCTAGAAAAACACATTAATACATCGAAAATCTGGATATTTTGAATCTTTAAAAAACATTCAGAAATAACGTTTTCATAATGTTTTCAAGATGATAGAATGGAATGTTTCTAAACATGAAAAAAACACATTTTAAACATTTAGAGAACATTAACTAATAACATTTTCATAACGTTTTCAAGATGATAGAATGGAATGTTTCTAAACATGAAAAAAACACATTTTAAACATTTAGAGAACATTAACTAATAACATTTTCATAACGTTTTCAAGATGATAGAATGGAATGTTTCTAAACATGAAAAAAACACATTTTAAACATTTAGAGAACATTAACTAATAACATTTTCATAACGTTTTCAAGATGATAGAATGGAATGTTTTTAAACATGAAAAAAAACACATTTTAAACATTTAGAGAACATTAACTAATAACATTTTCATAACGTTTTCAAGATGATAGAATGGAATGTTTTTGTAACGTTCACATAAACCAAGAAAAAACGTTCTTAATACATGGAAAAAACTGGACATATTAAACATTTAAAGAACATTCCGTAATAACGTTTTCGTAATGTTTTCAAAATGCTTGAATGGAATGTTCCTGTAACGTTCGCAGAGACCCCACAAAAAACGTTCTTAATACATAAAAAAAAAACTGGACGTTTTCAACGTGTACAAAACATTCCCAAATAACGTTTTCATAACTTAAAGGGAATGTTAACAAAACATTCTGACAACAACTTTTTGTTACTGGGTTACTCCACAAACTCTCTCTCTCTCTGCTTTTACTCTCACTACTTCTGCTGCCATAAGTGATCTAATTGTGAAGTCTAACTCTACATCCTGCCAGCTTGACCGTACTGATATGTAGGGTTGATATGTAAAACGTCCGGTTACGTATGTAACCCTCGTTCCCTGAGGAGGGAACGGAGACGTACGTTAGTGACTAACGAATGGGGGTTTCGCTTAGAAGCCAATCATCTTCATCGTATTCAACAGCGCCCAATGGCAGTGCCAATGCCATGGGCATGCGGAATTTGCATGCGTAACTCCGCCCCACCTCGTGGGTATATAAGGAAGTACGCTGCGAACATCGCATTATGTTACTGCTGCAGGAGCCAAGACTGAACTCCGCGTTCCAGGCAGCACAGCTGACGTGGCTAAGGAAACGTACGTCTCCGTTCCCTCCTCAGGGAACGAGGGTTACATACGTAACCGGACGTTCCCTTTCGTTCAGTCACTACGACGTACGTTAGTGACTAACGAATGGGGGAACCTGTAAAACAGCGCCACTCAGCTGTCATCCAGTGCCCTGCGTAAGTGTGAGATCCCGCCACTTAAGGCCCTAGGACTCCCACTTATCACAGGATTACCAAGGTACACTGGGAAGCATATCCCAGTGAGGGAATGCCAAGGTGCCTACCGTAGGGAGGACTTAGAGAATACACATATGACCCGCTGAGGGTTGCATATGGAAGATCTCTAGGGTACCAGCCGAAGGTGGATTTTTAACCCTAGGGGTGGCAGGGACTTGCCAAGGGAAAGACACCTGCTCACTGAGGAGGCTTACGGTGGGAATACTCGTGTGGGGGTCGCCAGAGGGGAACCATGCACACGGAGCACCTGGCCGGACATGAGGGTCTGGGCTCGAAAGGGCAGACTGAGCTGATGTCGGCGTCGACAGTGCTGGAGGAGCTCAGGGCTCTCGGGGAGCTCACCTGAGGAAAATATCGCACGTATCCAGTCATGGGAGTGGAATGGCGAGCAAGCGAAGACACCTGAGCGTGGTCCATTACCGGCCCCTCGGGGGGGCGAGTACAAAGTCGGACACTGGCTCCACTCGGAGATTGTAGAATCTGGCGAATGTGTTGGGTGTCGCCCAGCCTGCAGCTCTGCAGATGTCTGTTAGCGAGGCGCCATGCGCTAGAGCCCAAGAGGAGGCCACACTCCGGGTGGAGTGTGCCCTCACACCAAGGGGACATGGTCGACCTTGATGCTGGTAAGCCAAAACAATGGTGTCCACCACCCAGTGAGACAACCTCTGCTTTGAGAGAGCACTTCCCTTCCGCTCTCCACCATAACAGACAAAGAGCTGGTCTGAGGTCCTGAAACACTGCGTCATGTCTACGTAGGCGCGGAGAGCGCGTACTGGACAGAGCAATGCCAAGGCTGGGTCTGCCTCCTCCAAAGGCAGCGCTTGCAGGTTCACCACCTGATCTCGGAACGGAGTGGTAGGAACCTTGGGCACATATCCGAGCCGGGGTCTCAGGATCACGTGAGAGTAGCCGGCCCGAACTCAAGGCACGCTTCGTCAACCGAAAATGCTTGCAGGTCCCCGACCCTCTTAAGCGAGGCCAATGCGGTCAGCAGAGCCGTCTTCATAGACAAGAGCTTAATCTCGGCCGACCGCAAAGGCTCAAGGGAGGCCTCTACAGAGCACTTAAGACTACTGAGAGGTCCCAAGAGGGAACGAGAGGAGAGCGAGGAAGATTCAGTCTCCTCGCCCCCCTCAGGAACCTGATGATCAGGTCGTGCTGCTACTTACCTTATTGTCTCCCAGGAGATCGTGGTAGGCAGATATTGCGGCCACGTACACTTAAGGGTGGAAGGAGACAGCCTTCGTCCCACCCCCTCCTGGAGAAACGAAGCACAGACCCGATCGGGCATTTCCAGGGGTCTTCCTGGCGGGAAGAGCACCATGTGACGAAGAGGTCCCACTTCAACGCATAGAGGTGTCATGTAGACTCTGCCCTAGCGGAAGTGATGGTAGCGACCACCGCAGGTGGAGGCTACTCAAACCAGCCGCGTCCCGTCCAGAAGCCACACGTGGAGCTTCCAGAACGCTGGACGCGGGTGCCAAAAGGTGCCCCGTCTCTGAGTGAGGAGTCTCAGAGGAATAGGCCAGGGAGGGGCTGTCGCAAGGAGTAGCAGTTCTGAGAACCAGGTCCGGCCGTGCCAAAGGGGCGACCAACATGACCTGCTCCTTGTCCTCCCTGATCTTGCACAGTACCTGTGCGAGAAGGCTCACTGGGGGAAACGCAAAATTGCGTAGCCCCGACAACCAGCTGTGCGCCAGTGCATCCGTGCCGACCATAGGTCAGGGAATAATACAGGGAGCAATGGGAAGAGTCCTGGGAGGCAACAGGACTACCTGTGCGTCGCCGAACCGTTCCCATATCAGCTGGACCGTCTGGGGATGGAGTCACCATTCTCCAGGAAGTGGCTGAAGCCGTGAGCTCGTAGGCTGCACGGTTCAGGACTCCCGGGATGTGGACAGCATGAAGGGACCTCAGATGCTTCTGACTCCAAAAAACGAGATGGCGGGCGAGTTGAGACATACGGCGGGAGCGTAGACCGCCCGGCCGTGTCGTCTGTCCTGACTAGTACATGTTGACCCTTCAGCAACGCTCGGAAGCGGTGCAGGGCGAACCGTACTGCCAGCAACTCGAGGCAATTGACATGCAGAAGGCGCTGGGGTCCTATCCAGGAGCCCGCGGCTGCTTGTCCATTGCACATGGCACCCCAGCCCATGGATGACGCATCTGTTGATACAACAAGATGCCTGGAAACTCGTTCTAAGGACACTCCGGTCCGTAGAAAACTGAGGTTCGACCACGGGGAGAGAGTCTGTAAGCAGGCCCGAGTCACTTGAACCCGGAGCGTGCCAGACCGCCATGCCCATCTCGGGACTCGATCGCGTAGCCAGTGCTGAAGCGGTCTCATATGAAGCAATCTGAGCGGCGTTACCGCGGCTGCAGATGCCATATGCCCCAGGAGCCTCTGAAACCATTCAGTGGAACCGCACTCTTGCCCTCGACTTGTCGAAGGGAAGTCAGCAGAGACTGCGCGCGCTCGCTCGAAAGCAGCGCGCACATGGCGACCGAGTCGATCCATACCGAGAAAAGAGATCCTCTGCGCGGGGCAAAGTTTGCTCTTCTCCCAGTTGACCCGAAGGCCCAGACGGGCTAGGTGATGGAGCACCAAATCTCTGTGTCCGCAAACCTGCTCTCGAGAGTGACCCAGTATGAGCCAGTCGTCGAGGTAATTCAGGATGCGAACCCCGTGCTGCCGAAGGGGCGCAAGGGCTGCCTCGGTAATCTTCGTAAAGACGCGAGGGGACAGAGATAGCCCGAATGGTAGAACTGCGTACTGATATGCCCGCCCCTCGAAAGCAAACCGTAGGAACGGTCTGTGTCGAGGTAGAATGGAGACATGGAAGTAGGCGTCCTTCAGGTCGATCGCTGCAACCAATCGACTGGACGAACGCTTTCGAAAAGGCGTTTCGCTGTCAACATCTTGAACGGAAACCGGTGGAGGTAACGGTTCAAGACGCGCAGGTCCAGGATCGGTCAAGCCCACCGGTCTTATTGGGTACAATGAAGTACGGGCTGTAACACCCGGAATTCACCTCGGCTGGAGGGACAGGTTCGATCGCACCCTTCGCCAGTAGGGTGGCAACCTCCGCTCGCATGACGGGGGCATTAGCCCCGATCATAGTGGAACGGACTCCCCGAAAGCGGGGAGGAACCTGCGCGAACTGAATCGCGTAGCCGCACCTGACTGTCTTCGCGACCCAGCGGGACAGCCAGAAGCCAGGCTCCCAGGATCTGCACCAGCGGGGTCAATCGGACTACAGGTGTACCCGGAGTGGGGCAGCGATGCAGCGTTACCGACCCGGACAAGGGAGGCTGTTGGGCGTCCCGGTGTGGGGGTGCGGTTAACGGCTGCGTCCTGACAGAGGAGACCAGGGAAGGACGCGCGTTCCACTGGGGTCTGCTCTGCCAGGAGGCTGGCGACAGAGAGGGATGCGAGTGGCGGGACCCGTGGGTGGCGCGCACTGTCATCACCGGTCTCTGGGTTCTCAGAGACAGGAACATGAGTTCTTCCCAAGCGCTGCTAGCCCGGGGGCCAGCAGCGGAAGGATTTTCCCCCGGCCCTCCACCGGGGGAAGGAGAGGCCCTGCTACCATCCCCTGGGAAGAACTGGAACCCATCTCTGAGTTGTCCACTTCCAGCGTGGCGTTTAACCAGGCTGGGGAGCGGACTGGGCGTCATCCTCAACCACCTCCACGGCGCGGCCCGGGTGAAGGCTGCTGCTGGGGCCGGGCGGGAGGAGGGAGGGCGCCCTCGGCGGCGAGCGGACTGAGGCGACTGAGCCGGCGGCTGGTGCAGCAGCTGGCCGCCGGGGCAGTACGTGTTACAGCCTCAGTCTGCTCTGGGGCGGCCGAGAACTGTTGGGCGCAGTTCCCAGCCGCGCCGCCGAAGAGGCCAGCCTGGGATATGGGTGAGTTGAGGGGGCGGGCCCACTCAACGTCCTCCAAATCACCAGGTAAGGCCAGGTGTTCTCCCGGACCACAGCTGTGGACATCTCCCGACCCAGGGAGCGTGTGGCCACCTTCACCGCCCGGGGGCGGGATCAGTCGCGGCACGCAGCTCAATGAAGAGCCCTGGGTCGGCTCCACCCTTGTGCATGTGCAACGGGGCGGCGGCCTGCCCGTAGCTCTGCAGGACCACGCCACCGAAGTAGACGAGCCCACAGGCTTTGGGAGGGTGCTTAGGACAGCCACACCACGCCACGTCAAGCCCTCTGTGGACACCGTAGTGCGCAACAGAGAGTTCAACAGTGGGGGTGAGGGGGCCCCAGTGTACCCTAGGCCGCGGCCCCATCAAGGGCAGAGAAGGTGGAGGAGGCCACCAAACGATCGCGGGAAGCACGGGGACTTCCAGGACCGCGTGATCTCCTCATGCACCTCGGGAGCGAAAGGCATTGGGGGCGGGGCCCAACAGCTGTCGGGTGCCGTCCCCAAAAACCAATCGCGCAACCACGAGCACTCGCGACTGGGCGGAGTTCCACACCAGCGCGAGACTCGCGGCTGCCCGAGATAACATGGCTGTCAACCTTAGGTCGGATCAGGCAGCGCTGACACACCCGGAGGCGGAGCACAACTCCTAATCGTCATCCCCAAAGGACTCCAGCCCACCTTGGGATGCGGCGATCGACATCTCACTGCTATCTGGAGCGTGAACGAAACGAACGAGGCGTCAGAGACGGGCCGCTGTTTCAGTCCAACACTCGCGGGTTTAAGCAATGTGCAAGAGGGGGCGTGGCCCGAGGAATGATCGTCGGGGTTCTTAATACCACGGCACCGCACTCAGGTCACCCTGGCCACCAGCCAAAGTACCGCCTCACTCGGAGACGGTAGATTGGGGTGTGGCAGAGGGGACTCTCTCTCCTCACGGAGATCACTGAGTCTCGACCGCAACATCGCGATGGTCACGTTCCCGCAGTGGGAACATGACGCATCCACAAACACTGCCCGAACGTGCTGAAGCCCAAACACATCGAGCAGTGAATGTGCCCATAGACAGCAACGGAGATCGATCGCACCCGGAAGTGCACGGGCGAACCGTCTTGAAAAAGACGTGCCACGCGCAAGCTCTTTTTGTGAGAGGAAAGCTCTGCAGAGTGCCGAAGCGCCCAGGGAAACACACACACAGCTGTTGCAGATCACTGCACAGATCAGCAGGCAGGCAGCATGAGATCGCTGGAACGCGCCGTAACACCAACACCCTGGAGAACCGCTGGTCTCTCGAAGACTGAAGAGAAGACTTCAGAATTCAGGCTTGTAGGAGTGAAGAGATCCTCTTGGCTCCAAAGCAGAAACATAATGCGATGTTCGCAGCGTACTTCCTTATATACCCACGAGGTGGGGCGGAGTTACGCATGCAAATTCCGCATGCCCATGGCATTGGCACTGCCATTGGGCGCTGTTGAATACGATGAAGATGATTGGCTTCTAAGCGAAACCCCCATTCGTTAGTCACTAACGTACGTCGTAGTGACTGAACGAAAGGGAACTGTTTTGCACCTGTTAGCCTTCACCCCCGCTTTTGAAAAAATCCTAAGAAATGGCATAATCAGACTAAAACCGTTACAGTTAATGATTCCTTTGCACTAAAATCATAAGTATGGCGTCATTTGAAAGCAGACACTTGGCAGTTTACTGTAAATTCAAAATTATAATTTTGTTCATAATCAAAAATAGCTATAATAAGCTTCAAAGTTTTGTAAAGTTATTAGAAATACATTTGTATGAAATATCTTTATGAAAATAAAATTGAAGGTGGCATCTTAGCAATCTAGAAGTGCACTACAGCTGAAGCCACATGTCTGACCATGTTATATTTCAAATCTGAAGATGATAAGTCTAAAACTCTGAATTTTAATAAATGTTTTTCAAGATCATGTCATATGATTTAATTTTGAGATTTATCTAAAATGTTAACTGATGTTTATTCTCTACCATCTCTTCTGAGCTACCATTCAGTTTATTGTCTCTATTGTTTTGAGGTGCAAACTGCCCATTCAGTTTCAGACTCCCCAGAACACTTTCACACCTCTCTGGCCTGGTTATGGCTCTTATAATCTTAATTTTTTTTGTCTTCATTGTAATCAAGAAAACAGTCTGTTTTGCACCTGTTAACTGTGTTTGAGGTTGATATGTGAGGTTGATATGTGAGGTGTTTGTGATATGTGTTTGTGAGGTTGAACCTTTCGTAACACATATTATAAATTCTAGCTTAACATCTGCTATTGTTCCAGCAGAATTAAAACTGGCTGCCGTGACTTAAGAAACCGGGTCTTGACCATCTGAACATGAATAATTATAGGCCAATCTCAAATGTACCATTCCTAAGTAAAACTCTTGAAAAAGTTGTGGCTTCACAATTGAGATCATACTTAAATGCTAATAGCCTATTTTAACCTTTTCAGTCAGGATTTCGCTCGTCAGATAGCACTGAAACTGCTCTTCTTCATGTGGTTAATGATATTCAGAATCAGAATCAGAATCAGAATGAGCTTTATTGCCAGGTGTGCTTACACACACGAGGAATTTGTTTTGGTTACAGAAGCTTCCAGTACACAATGTAAATTGACAAGACAAGAGACAAGTAACATAAAAAAAATAAAAATAAAAATATGTAAGTTAAACACACAATGGTTGTTGTGAATTCCCTGCTGTGAGGAGGTCACGTCACAGCAAGCCGCTTCATGCAGAGACTGAGGGACTGTTTGCGCATGCGCAGTGTG
The DNA here is from genome assembly GCF_949357685.1 of Gobio gobio. Taxonomy (NCBI): domain Eukaryota; kingdom Metazoa; phylum Chordata; class Actinopteri; order Cypriniformes; family Gobionidae; genus Gobio; species Gobio gobio. The sequence continues at coordinate 52,844,391 of NC_137101.1, read as the reverse complement.
TTCGGGGAAAATTTCCTGTGCAGTCAATAGTTGGCCTTTCACTGACAGTCCGTGGTCTTCATTGTTACTTTGTACAACAGTGTGCGTCGGTGATGATGTAAGTTACATGATGAGTAGATGTTGTTTATATATTTGGATGTGGCGTGATCTATTAATATTACCGGGGCATCACAAACCACACATACACATATTACAGTGCCCTGTAAAGTTGTAACGAGACCAATAAATTCATCTAAAGGAAAGAAGTTGCTGCGTCTTCTCTGACCGGAGGATTAGGCCAGTATACATACTGCCAGTATTTCATCACCGCAGCTGTTCCGTTACAATGGTGGAAATGCAATGTGACAGAAGCGCTTCGGATGGAATAGAATATGTACAGATGTTTTATAAATATAGGTACTATATATAAGTTATAAGGTGCTATATGTGAAATGTATGAGGTAAAGTATTGCACACATTTATTGCACAGTAGGGTGTATAATATGTATATACGGGTGCTATACGATCTACAGGTGTTTTAAATATACAAATTTACACATTTTTAAGGTGCTATATACGCAGAGTCTGACGGAAGTTGTTTATTGCACACATTTATTGCTCAAGGTGAACATTTAACTGTTCATGAGGTAGATGGCCTGAGGAAAGAAGCTTTTTCTATGTCTGGATGTTTTTGTTCTCGGTGCTCTGTAGCGCCGACCAGACGGTAACAGTTCAAACAGAGAGGGTCCTGGGTGTGAGGGGTCCAGAGTGATTTTGCGTGCCCTTTTACTCACTCTGGATGAGTACAGTTCTAGAAGTGTGGGAAGAGTAGTGCAAGTGATACGCTCAGCAGTCCGGACTATTCGCTGTAGTCTTCGGAGGTCAGTTTTGGAGGCTGAGCCAAACCAGACGGTGATGGAAGTGCAGAGGATGGATTCTATGACAGCGGAGTAGAACTGTACGAGCAGCTCCTGTGGCAGGTTGAACTTCCTCAGCTGTCGGAGGAAGTAAAGTCTCTGCTGGGCTTTTTTCACAATAGAGTCAATGTGCGCGTCCCACTTCAGATCCTGAGAGATGGTGGTGCCCAGGAACCTGAATGACTCTACTGCAGCCATAGTGCTGTTCATGATGGTGAGTGGGGGGAGTACAGGGGGGTTTCTCCTAAAGTCCACTATCATCTCCACTGTTTTGAGCATGTTCAGCTCCAGGTTGTTGTACCTGCACCATAGAACCAGCTGCTCCACCTCCTGTCTGTACGCAGACTCGTCACCATTCCGGATGAGGCCGATAACAGTAGTGTCGTCTGCAAACTTCAGGAGCTTGGTGGAGGGGTCTTTAGAGGTGCAGTCGTTAGTGTACAGGGAGAATAGCAGTGGGGAGAGAACACATCCCTGAGGGGCACCAGTGCTGATGATGCGGCTGTCGGACATGATTTTGCCCATTCTGACTAGCTGTTGTCTGTCTGTCAGAAAGCTGGTGATCCATTGACAGACAGAGCTAGGGACAGAGAGCTCGGTCAGTTTGGTCTGAAGCAGTGATGGGATGATGGTGTTGAAGGCAGAGCTGAAGTCCACGAACAGAATCCTCGCATAGTTCCCTGGTTTGTCCAGATGTTGTAGGGTATAATGCAGTCCCATGTTGACTGCATCATCCACAGACCGGTTTGCTCTGTAGGCAAACTGCAGGGGGTCAAGCAAGGGGTCAGTGATGTCCTTCAAATATGCCAACACCAGTCTTTCGAATGACTTCATGGCTACAGATGTTAAAGCCACAGGTCTGTAGTCATTGAGTCCTGTGATCTTTGTTTTTTTGGGGATTGGGATGATGGTGGAGCGTTTAAAGCATGATGGGACTTTGCACAGCTCCAGTGATCTGTTGAAGATCAGTGAGAAGATAGAAGCCAGCTGGTCAGCGCAGGTTTTCAGACAGGCTGGTGAAACACCGTCTGGGCCTGGTGCTTTCCTTCTCTTTTGTTTTCTAAAGATCTGGCGCACATTATCCTCACTGATCTGAAGTGCAGGGTGGGAGGAGAGGGGGATGGCTGGAGGTGTTGATGGCTGTGAAGAGAGATGTTCAGGGCGGGTGTGAAGTGTCTGATCTTGGGTCTCAAATCTACAATAGAATTGATTTAGGTCTTCAACAAGCTGTTTATTGCTCTCGATGCTGGGGGGTGGTGTCTTGTAGTTGGTAATGTCTTTCAGGCCTTTCCACACTGATGCAGGGTCGTTGGCAGAAAACTGGTTTTCCAGCTTTTTGGCGTAGCTCTTCTTAGCCACTCCAATCTCCTTTGTCAGTGTGTTCCTGGCCTGATTAAACAAGATCCTGTCCCCGCTCCTGTAGGCATCCTCTTTGGCCTGACGCAGCTGTCTGAGTTTTGGTGTGAACCACGGTTTATCGTTGTTAAATGATAAATAAGTCCTGGTAGGGATGCATAAATCCTCACAGAAACTGATGTATGATGTTACAGTTTCTGTGAGCTCGTCCAGATCGGTGGCAGCAGCTTCAAAAACACTCCAGTCAGTGCTTTCAAAACAGGCTTGTAAGACCTGCTCTGTGTCATTGGTCCATCTCTTTACAGTCCTTATTTCTGGCTTAGCAGTTTTAAGTTTTTGTCTGTAAGTTGGTAAAAGATGGACCAGGCAGTGATCAGAGAGTCCTAGAGCTGCTCGGGCGACAGAGCGATATGCATCTTTTATTGTAGTGTAGCAATGGTCCAAAATATTATTGTCTCTGGTGGGGCATGTGACGTGTTGTTTGAATTTAGGCAGCTCACGTGTGAGTTGTGCCTGATTAAAGTCTCCTAGAATAATAAAAACAGAATCCGGGTGTTGTTGTTCTGTGTCTGTTATCAGATCAGCCAGCAGTTGCAGTGCAGTAGTCACGTGTGCTTGTGGTGGAATGTAAACACTTCCGAGTATGAATGAGGAAAACCCCCGCGGTGAGTAAAACGGCTTACAGTTAATGAACATCACTTCCACATCAGGACAGCACATCTTCTTTAACACAGTTACATCCGTACACCACCTTCTGTTGATGTAAAAGCATGTCCCACCGCCGCGCGTTTTCCCTGTTAACTCCGTATCGCGATCCGCTCTGAACAGCTGAAAGTCCGGTAGATGTAACGCGCTGTCCGGAATGGCTTCGTTCAGCCAGGTTTCCGTGAAACACAGAGCAGTAGAGTTTTTAAAGTCCTTGTTTTTGCTTGAAAGCAGGAGAAGTTCGTCCATTTTGTTTGGTAGAGAGCGGAGATTCGCCAGATGAATGCTTGGTAACGGCGCTCTGAAGCCGCGCTGTCTAAGCTTAACGAGCGCACCGGCTCGCTTCCCACGCTTGCGTTTCTTACAGTACCCAAACAACGCTGCTGCTCCGCTGACTACAATATCCAGCAAAACGTCAGAAAAATCAAAAACAGGTTGCAAATTAGGTGGTGTGCACTGCCGAATGTTCAGCAGTTCGTCTCTTGTGAAACTTACAGTTTCTGACAGACATAAAACAGGACAAACTAACAAAAACAGCAAAACAACTGGAGAGCTCCACACCGAGGCAGCCATCCGCGGCGCCATCTTGTCGTATTTTATATTCTTAAAATATAAAATTCTTGTCGTATTTTATATTCTTGTCGTATTTTTTATATTCTTCTGTCTATGGATTCAGGGCTAATAAACATCTTGATTCTTCTGGATCTAAGCTCTGGATTTGACACAGTCTGCCATGACATACTAATTTCTCGCCTTTCTGATATCGGTATCACTGGTTCAGCTCTTTCCTGGCTCATCTCCTACATCAGCAACAGAAAATATTATATCACCATACAAGGGTATAAATCTGCCACTGCTCTTTCACAGGGTGTTCCTCAGGGCTCAGTTCTTAGTCCACTTCTGTTTATCATTTAAATATATCCACTTAGTAACATCATACGCAGGCATGGACTTCAGTTTTATTGCTATGCTGATGACATTCAAATTTACCTCACCACCAGCTCTGATAGGCCATCCTTGCCTGACTCCCTTACTGCATGTATCAGGGATATCAAACATTGGATGTCCTTGAATTTCCTTAAACTAAATAATAACAAAACTGAAATACTGATTATTGGCTCTGCAACCACAGTAAAAAAGGATAGACCTGTCCTTTGAAATTGATGGGGTTTATGTTAAGCCTTCTTCATCTGTCCGTATTCTTGGTGTCTTATTTGACTCATCCCTGTCTTTTGCCTCTCACATTTCTTCTGTTGTTAAAAACTCTTTTTTCCATCTACGTAATATTGCACGTCTTCGATCTTCTCTCACTCAGGCTGATGCTGAAATCTTAATTCATGCATTAATCACATCCCGTCTGGATTATTGCAATGCTCTATTTCTTGGTCTTCCTAAAAAACTTATTGCAAGGTTACAGTGTGTTCAAAACTCAGCAGCCAGAGTTCTCACCTCCACCAGGCGCTCTGCTCACATAACTCCTCTACTGCATGATCTTCACTGGCTACCTGTGGCATCACATATTCACTTTAAGACATTACTTCTAACATTTAAAGCATTAAATGGTTTTGCACCTCCATATCTGTTTGACTTACTCCACCACTACTGTACACTGTAAAAAAAAAATTCAGGTCTCCAATTGAACATTTTCAAGTGGCAATTTTTTAGTTGGCCAAATTGAATTTCTGTGAATTAAATTGCATCAATTCACGGAAATTAAATTTGGCCAACTGAAAAATTTAGATTAATTTTAAATTGGAGACTTGAATTTTTTTATAGTGTAGGTGGTAGGTCATTTAGTGTCAGTGCTCCTAAATTATGGAATTCACTTCCACTACCATTACAAACCCCCGGTTTCACAGACAATACTTAAGCTAATCCTAGACTAAAATGCATGTTTGAGCTATTTTAACTGAAAGAATCTTGCACTGACAAATCTTAAAATATGTCAGTGGCATTGTTTTGTCTCAAGATGCACACCAGCAATGTTTTTTTCTTGGGCACGTTTATAAAAGTTACTTAAATGTCCTAATTGAACTAAGGCCTAATCCTGGCTTAGTCTAAGCCCTGTCTGTGAAACCGGGCCGTAATATCTCATCTCTGTCTACCTTCAAGACCCAGCTAAAGACATATCTATTTAATTTGTACTTGAATAATGTGGCTATATAAGACCTGTGCTTGTATTGTGTATGTGGGTGTGTAAATGTACTATTGTGTATGTGGATGGGCAAATGTACCGTCAAACACTATGTAAAGCGGACTTGAGCTATGGAAAGGTGCTCTACATATAAAACAACTTCTACTTGACTGGCAAGGCTACGATTCGACTTTATCCCTCAGCCAAGCGCGAGCAGCACCCGATGAAGGAGAGAAAGCGGCCAGGTTGAGCAGAGAGGGAAAGGGCAAAGAAAAAGAAAGCATTCAAAGAAGAGGCAGTAAAACTTTGCAAAATTACTGACCTGTTCAGGGTTTCAAGTGTAGGTCAGTTCCCTTTCAGTCGGTCACGTTCAACGTACGTCGGAACTGACCAACAAATTGGGGATCATTTTCAGAGACCAATCTACTTTGAGTGTATAGAAACAAGCCAATACACATTGGCATGCGGTCCACGCACCACCCCGCAGTGCGGGTATAAATACATAAGTGGAATACCGCATCCTCGCTTTCAACTTTGGAGCAAACGGTTTGCTGTATCAAGTCTCGAGGAGGATCGCTTTCTTACCTGGGTGATGGTGTGACGGCGCGAGTCAGAGAGTGGCCACTGCAACATACACTTGTTCCTGTGTTGGTTGGCTGGGCGTTTCCGTTTTTCTGAGTGCTCACACGCAGGCTTGCAATCGGACAGCTGTGAGCCGCGGCCATCTCCCTGAGTGCTTCAGCACTTCTAAAAGAGCATTTCCTTCTAAAAGAGCAACACGGTTTGACCCTGCGTCTTTTTCAAGATGTCATTCAAACCGTGTGTTTCTGGATGCGGTTGTTTCCTGTCCTCATTTGACGGCCACGATCTCTCTCACATATAAAGTGTGTGAGATTGCGTTCGTGGATGATCCATGCTCTCTCAGGAGAGCGTGATCACGTCGGCACGTTGTTCATCTCACCTTTCTCGTAAGGGCTTGAGCGTTCACCTCAACCATCGTGCCGTCGAGCCCCGGCTGACAGCGGGGGTTGTCACTCCTCTATCGCATCAAGGCCACATGGCCACGACGGCGCGTTGTTTGTCCTGTCCCTTTCATAGGGGCTTGAGCGTTCAGCGCGCCGTGTGCCGTCGAGTCTGGCAGCTCAGTTGGGATTGCTGGTCCTTTTTTGAAAAAAGGGGGGACCTAGCATTTCATTTGCGGCTCTGGCAGAGGACAGATGTCAATTGCTGCATCAGAGAGAGGGCTGTTTTGCGCTGGAAATGATGATGCTGAGTTTCCCACTATAATAGTGTACTCATGCTGAATCAGATTCAGAGTTGACAGCCATGCTTTCCTGGGTGGAGGCCCGGATGTGCATCTAAAAATTTAGCAGTGTGGAACTATTTGGTGTCAAAATATGGAACACCAAAGGGGCCATAATCTGTATAAGTTTTTCCCTCTCTCACTACCCTCTGTCCTTCATGCACGAGGGTAGTCCCGACCCAGGGGTTATGCAGGAACTGCGTGCGGTGATGGACCTCGCTCCCCGGGTGACGGAAGTCACCGCACGCTCCCTGGGTCAGGCGATGTCCACATTAGTGGTCCAGGAACCCGGGGCTAACTTGGCAGATTGGCGTGAGCCCGACAAAATTCGGTTCCTCAACGCCCCTTTCTGTCAGGCTGACTTCTTTGGCGACGCTGTTGAGAACTTCGCCCAGCAGTTCTCGGTGTGGCCCAGAAGCAGACGGAGGTGGTTTGAAAACCATCCTGCCCCGACGAACAGCTGCTGCCTCCACCCAGCGCCTCCGCCTGCTTGTCACCGAGGGCGTCCGCCTCCGCCCCTGCTAAGCCAAGCAGCAGCCTACACCTGGACAGCAGGGGGCCGGACGCAAGGTAGGCGCCCAACCCGTCCAGATTCCCGCAAAGCCCACCTGAAATGGGCAGCCCAGAGAGAAGAGGGACTGCTCTCGGGCAGACGGTTCCCGCACAAATACGTTCAAATTGCAGGAAAGCGGTCCCACTGAATTTTTTTTCAGAGGCTCCTGGGGCATATGGCATCTGTAGCCGTGGTAACGCCGCTTGGATTGCTTCATATGAGACCTCTTCAGCACTGACTTCATGGCTGAGTCCTGAGATGGCCGTGGCAGAGCGGCGAGTGCCGGGTCCCAGTTATTCCGTACTGCCACCAAACCTTCAGTCCACCGACTGTGGGGCAACGTACAACGGGCATGCAGTTTCGGGTCTGTGGACGGGGCCCCAACTGCTTTGGCATATCAGTTGCTAGCAGCACGTCTTGCCTTGGGCCTCCTTAAAAAGCCACTACAGGGCGAGCACGTACTGGTCCGTACAGACAGCACTGCAGCCGTTGCGTACATCATCCGCCAGGGTGGTCTACACTTCCGTTGCGTGCTGCAACTCGCCTGCCATCTCCTCCTGTGGAGTCAGAAGCATCTGAGGTCGCTTTGGGCCATTCACATCCCTGGTGCGCTCAGTCAGACAGCTGATAAGCTCTCTCGAGAGTCGACACCTCCGGGAGAGTGGCGACTCCACCCCCGGACCTTACAGCTGATATGGGACCTTTTCAGAGCCACGCAGCTAGACCTGTTGGCCTCTCCAGACTCGACCCATTGCCAGTTGTATTCCCTGACTGGGGGCACCCTCTGCACGGATGCACTGGCGCACAGTGGCCCCAGGACCTACGCAATATACGTCCCCCCAGTGAGCCTTCTCGCACAGATTCTGTGGAAGGTCTGGGAGGACGAGGAGCAGGTCTTAATAGTTGCGCCCTACTGGCCCAACCGGACCTGTTTCCCCGAACTTACACTCCTCTTGACAGCCCCTCCCTGGCCGATTCCTCTGAGGAAGGACCTGCTTTCCCAGGGACGGGGCACTCTATGGCACCCGCATCCAGACCTCTGGAAACTCCATGTCTGGTCCCTGGACGGGAAGCGGAGGTTCTAGGTGGCCTGCCACAAGCAGTGGCAGACGCCATCGCTTCTGCTAGAGCCCCCTCTACGAGGCGCCTCTATGCTCTGAAGTGGAACCTATTCGTTGAGTGGTGCTCTTCCCGCCGGGAAGACCCCCGAAGGTGTTCGGTTAGTTTTGTGCTTTCCTTCCTGCAAGATGGGCTGGAGCGAAGGCTGTCTCCCTCCACCCTCAAAGTGTACGTCGCAGCAATAGCGGCGTATCACAACGCAGTTGATGGTAAGTCCTTGGGAAGGCACGACCTAATCGTCAGGCTAAATCCTCCTCGTCCAAACTCGGTACCCTCTTGGGACTTAACTCTGGTGCTCGGGGCGCTTCAGAGTCCTCCCTTTGAGCCTTTGCAGTCTGTAGAGTTAAAAATCCTGTCCATTAAGGACTGCATCGGCAGTGTGGCTTCCTCCTGGGCGCTGGCTCAAGGCGCCTTGCTGACAGATATATGTAGAGCTGCGGGCTGGGCGACACCTAACGCGTTCGCTAGATTCTGTAGCCTCCGTGTAGAGCCGATTTCTTCCTGTGTACTTGCCCTCAGTGGCCGGTAAGCGCGAAGTACCCGTTCTTGTGTCGGCTTGCTACACCACTCCCGCCCGCTGGGCCGGATACGTGCGTCTATTTCTTCAGTTGTGTTCCCCAGAAATGGCGATCCCTGTCAAGCTCCTCGGTCACCCCTTTGGTGACAGACGTCGTGGCAGTCTGACGCCAGGCCTGCACCCGTATGCTTGTGGAACGTGTGTGTAGGCTCGGTTCCATATGTAGTGGTCCCTTCGGCGACCCCATATGTGTATTCATCAACGGTACCAGCTACCCTACTCGGCTAACCAAGTGACTTTCCCTTGACAGAGCTCGCTCTGTCGTCTCTGAGGTGTTCTTTCCCCCCTGGGCTCAGGTTGGATCCACCTCAGAGACTGCCATATGTTGCACTACCCTGCTAGGTTAGTCCTTATGAGTATTCTCCACCTCTCCTCCTCTGGAGGACGTGGCTCTGCAGCGTTCCATCTCTCCAAGACAGGTACGCTTTCCCAGTGTTGTCCAACAGTCACACTGAGTGGGTCTTGCAGAAACAGCAGTGATGGACCTTCCCTGCTTGCAGCCCTGACTCCTGCTCCAAGTTAGTAGCACTCCAGCGAGCTCAAGCAGGGCTTGCATCTCTGGCGTGTTGGTAGGGATCCCCAATTCGTTGTCAGTTCCGATGTACGTCGAACGTGACCGACTGAAAGGGAACGTCTCAGTTATGGATGTAACCCTCGTTCCCTGAAGGAGGGAATGGAGACGAACATCCCGTCGCCAGGTGCTGTGCTTCCGCTGAATGGCCGAGTCACTTTTCCGGCTATACACTCGGAGTAGATTGGTCTCTGAAAATGATCCCCAATTCATTGGTCAGTTCCGAAGTAAGTCTCCGTTCCCTCCTTCAGGGAACGAGAGTTACATACGTAACCGAGACGTTTCATCTGTAAATACTGTACTTTTTTTCTTTGTTAAATTAGTATTGAACTGCTAGTGAATGTTAGCGGTAGGGCCCTATTACTATCGTCACTTAAAGTACTGTATGCTAAAGGAGATTAATATTATTTAGTGTAAAGTTACATTAGTAATTTAGCAGACATATATATTCACATTTATATGGTAGGTACTGGGAGCAGGGAGACAGGAGCAATAGTGCAGACATCAACAAAACATAATGCAATACCATTTTATTAGGATTTTTAAAAAAGATACTGTCAAAATGTTTATTATTGAATACATTTTGACATTTAGACTATTTAGAAAATTATGGGTGCTTCTCAATCAGCTCCCTAGTTCAGTAGTCAGGGCACTGATCAGGGAATCAGTCCATGGGATGACTACTGAACTAGGGACCTGATTGAGACGCACCCTATGTCTGCCCATTTGTGAGCACTAGCTGTGGTGCAGTGATCACACATCAGATTCAGCCAGGCAGGGAGTAGAAGCAAAATAAGAAACTTTTTTCTTTTTTACATATTGTATGAAATATAGTGCTGCTAAATTTTTTATTTAATTTGATTTAATACAATTTTAACATAAAAACTAAATTTTGTCTTAAATATAATGCTTTGATTTGTACAAAAATAGATGTAGATTCTGGGCAAACAAATTACAATAAGGTGGATGATTTGCACCAAGGTGGAGACAGTTCTGTTTGTAGGCTGATGATCCTGGTGGAAGGGAAAATTAAGAAAAGGAAAAGGGAAGCGAGGGTACCGTTCAAGATAAAGCCTTTAATTATTTAGGGGGAAAAAAGGTTTGTCCGTGTTTCTAAATTTTATTTGGGTGCATAGGATGGCCTGGATGGGTGTAGGATTTCCCGGCCTGAAATTGTGTCCCAGTCTGGCCTTGCCTGCTGGGGACTATTTTCAATCTTACAAGTATTAAGTGTTAAAGAATTGAAGTATTAAAGCTATCAGACAGGTCAGAAATAATAATAATAAAATAATAGAATAAAATCTATAATCAATAACAACTGAAACATGTAATTTAAAGAGACACTTGTCGCAAATTAGCCCAAATGGGAAATCTGTATTATTAATTATTTAGGGGTTCCTGATAGACACCCCACCAACACTCATACAGTGAAGTTACATCTATAGACTATAGCAAGATAATACTCTCTTGGCTACATACAATAAAATCCCAATACATATCTACCTCTATCTAAGAGCATGTTGCTGTGATCAGCATGAGCAAACCAACATACAAACCTCAAGCGTCATACAAGCAAGACTTTATTAACTACACTAAATGTTTAAGCTATTTTAACATACACACACAGGCACATACACTTTGGTATAGGAAGAGGCTTAAAGCTGAAGCAGAGTGAATAATAACAGCATGAAGTTATAGCAGTATTTGATATCCAGCAAACCAACAGGCTGAAGGAAACATCAGTTTCTTAATTCTAACACCATTGTGAAAAGAGGTAGGTGATACTTAACGTATCAAATAATAAGACAGCCTGATGCTTCCACATCTTGCCTGTTGAAAGAGAGTCCTGATGCAAGTTGTTGAAGCTCCGATTGATCTTTTTTTGAAGTTGTATTGATGAGAGAGTGAACCAGGTTAATGCAGGTCTTTGATGGTTGGAAAGACAAGGCCGCAGCCTGGCACAAACTTTGGGGTTCTTCGAAGACTTCTAGCTCAGCATCTTCATCTTTAATACATAGACATATTTTCACAGATTTGCATCTTTGTTGTTTACATGGAGATGATAGTGCTGTCGTTTTCAAAAGTTTGCATTTTCAGGACCCCCAAAAAGCTGTAAATTAACGGCCAAAATGTATAAAAAGTTTTTAGTTTAAAACGGTGTTGTCTAAACATAGTATCATTATTATTATTAATTTTTTTTTTTCATTTGACAAAGTTGTTAGGAAAAATATATATCATACACCATGCATACAATACATTTTAAACTAAAGTAAAATAAGTATTTTTAAAGGTTTTTAAACTGTCAAAAATGCATGCAGAGCATTTTACAACACAATCAAAAGTTATAGTTGATAGGTATAGTAATTATAGATGAGGAGTTTAGATAAGTTGTGTAGATAAGATATAGATAAGTTGTAATTAAGCACAGTGTATTAACAGGCAAAAATAAAGACATTTCATTTCCTGCTAATTTTGTCCTGAAAGCAATTCTTTACATAAATGAACAGGACCCTTGAGTCATAGGATGCTTTTTTGTTTCTTCTTCCCAATAATCTGGAAGCGCTTCTCCTGTGGAAACCTTACTGATGATCTCAGCCTTCTTCCTGACTTCCAATAAAGACTGAATGCGATCTTGAAATCCAGGCTTGGCTTCTTGTTTCTCAGACTCAATCATCAGATCAATGTAGTCAGGGGTGGACAGAGGATTGGGCTTGAGGGCGATTTCCTGCAGACGCTCCAAGGACTTTTGAGATCTTTCAATTAGTCTGGCCACAATGACCCGGACAACCTGAAACTCCTTTGCAATCTCTTCAAAGATCTTTTCATTTGACATGACCTGTCCATGTGCATCCTCAAATCGCTTTTTTAAATCCTGATAAGTTTCCTTTCTCGTTTCTGTGACATAATCCCATTTGTATTTCTGATTGAAGTGCACATTCCAAACACAATTTCCAGGGCAGATCTGACACTTTCCGTCTTTCATGGCCAAGCACATATATTTATCACTGTCATTTGCAATAGAACATGCATCATGACATGTGTAGTGACACTTTTGGCAGTTGGTCAAAAAGGAGTCAGTGTTGTTTTCTATCTTTTTTGGGACAGTTACTTCTAATTCGTATTCAAAATCCTTGTTTGCATCCATTTCAGCCTTGTGCTGCTCCAGAGCAGCTCTTGTCTTCTTGATTTCGTCCAGTTTTGTCAGACCAGCATTGATTTGGGGCTGGAGACCTTCCACATTCACTTCTAGCTGTTGACGCTCTTCTAGGACCTCCTTTGTCAGCGACAAACTCTTGGTTTGCATCTTACTTAGGGATGCGAAGAATTTTTTCATGCTAGAGAATCCCAGCTTCCAGAACATTTGATCAAAGTTTTCACAGTCAGAATCCTCATCCTTTGCAGATTTATTATTGGTTGCAAACAGAGCCGAGTTGTTGAACTTGAAGTGAAGTGGCTCTCCAGACTCATTGGTTGCACAGGGAACTTCAGAGACTTTGATGGCCTCAAGAACAGGAGGTGTTTTCCCATCTGCAAAGGTGACCAGCACAAGGATGTTTTCAGCAATATCCTTCCCAAATATGGAAAGAATGGAGTCAAAGATGTATTTCTGTGTGTGTGTCAGACGGGCAAGTGAAGCTTGTACTACAAAACACACGGCATCAATGTGGTCTATCCCTCCACGGTCAGAGAAGAACTCCTGAATCTGCTGTGTGATTTTCTGGTCATGTGAAATTCCTCTGGTATCGCCGAAGCCTGGTGTGTCCACGATGGTCAGAGAATTTGAAACCTGGAAACCATCCATGTGATTGATTTGATATGCCGTTATCTCTGAAGTCTGACTTTCAGCCTGGGATTTCTGCTTCCCTTCATCTATCAGCACAAACCGGAAGTCGTCTTCCCATTGCACTCCCAGAATGTAGTTGATCATGCTGTTGATCAGAGTGGTTTTTCCTGCACCTGTGGCTCCAATCATCATAATAGTCTTGTTCTCTTTAGTGATGCTTTTCCCAAATGTGCTTCTTCTGCAGAATCCATCGCTGTTCTGCCATGTTTCATCCAGGTTGAGTTTAAACATGGGTAGGTTTTCATTGCTTCCAACTTCTATTTTTCTGCTCCAGTTGTTCTTTATATTATGTGCAACACTTAAGCCCTTTCCATCTCTTTGGTCATTTTCCATGGCTTCGCTGCTTGTGCTTTCTCTTGACATTTTTTTATTGTTGTTAACAGCAAACTGGAACAGTTTAGTTATCTTTTTCATACTTTCTTCCACCTCTGCTGTTTAAAGGAAAATGAATAATTGTTTGTACATCAAATTATTAATACAACATACAAGAAAAGTGAGTACAACCCTATGCATTATCAATAAAATGTCAAATAATTCAAAATACTATTACCCATCAATAAGAGTTCTAATTCTGGAATCAGATATGTAAGGTTGAGAATTGGATACTTGTTATCAAATTAACTATTCTGCTTATTGATTCCTGTGTGCACATTTTAATGTGATTTTGAACCAGCGGTCGACTTTACCAAATGACCGATAAAAAATTATACACATCAACAGAGATCCGCTCTCTGCAGAAAAAGCAGCCAATTACAATTCCTTGTTGTACAGCCTACTGAAGTTAATGAAAAGTTTAATAATAATAATAATAATAATCAAGTTTTACCGGCCAACATGCATGTTCAGTGCTGTTCGCGAGTGTCAGGAGTTGTGACAATCAACTAACCACTTATGTTTCTGTGGTAAACCTACAACTCCTGCTCTGAGATTCAAGCTGCTTTACTTTTTTGAGATAATGGCAAAATCCATTTTTAGAACAGAAGCAAAAATTCAAAAGTAGGCTATATAAACTTTAATATATCCTTTTATTGAAACTGGTGCTTTGCTGTGCAAAGAGACATTTCAAAACATTTCACTCGCTGAGACCTTTTATGTCCTATAATGTATCGTATTTATGAAAATCTTCGCAGATTTCAGTTGACGATACTGTTTGAAGCTATTAATAAGGAAACATGAATGAATGAGAAAGAAAGAGCGAGAACATGTCTTTAGTTGTGACACCTAATAAACAGAAATCACTGATTCTTGAGATAAGGGACAAAACATGTTTAAGACATTAAAAAAATTAAAACTAACACTGCATTATTAAAGATTCTCAGATAATGAACCATGTAAGGCTTTTATGAAAACATTTTTTTCTAGAAATAATTATTTATTCACTTCATAACTGAATTTGTGTCAACTCCGTCTCTGTCAGACACACTAAAAAGCATGCACATTTAGTTTAATCTATCCAAAAACAGTGTAAAGTCTTCAGTTATGTAATATGTAATATTATGTAATATATATATATATATATGTAATACTGGTGTTCATTAAAGGAACTAAGTTATAAAATACATTCTCTGTTTTCACACTATTATGAACAATCCAGTTCCTAAATTCCTTAATTCTCCTCCTTCCTTTTAATATTAAACATAGATCACCAATTGATGTTTTACGTTTAAAATATTAAAACATTTATAACTTCCAGCACTATGTGTCCTACTGTGAGATCCACAATGAGCAGGAAATGCAAGTGCTCCTGTGAAGGCTAAGGCCACACATATATATATATTTATTTATGTAGGTTATATTTATTGGGAATTGTTAGTGATTGACCTTTTTCCCCTCTTTATTTTCATATGTTGTATTTATTTTTGTTTATTTGGTAGTACATTATTGTGTTGGTTTTGTAAGATTGTTTTTGTTTTATTTATTCTTATGTATTGTTGTGTTAAAATCATAACCAAACGGTTGTACAAGGGGTGTGCGCATTTAACATCCAAAAAGGAGATAGCGCCAATTCATTACTAGAGTGCACGCTAGAGAATGAATAAATTCCACTAGACACATTTATGAGTTTAATATATTCATTTTATTGTTTGAGTTGTTTTCTTACCCGTGGTTCCACTGAAGGCCCATGACTGCAGCATGGAGCGAAGATCGGACTAAACGGATGTATTATTTCCGGAGATCTTTTATTATTATTTTGGGGAATTATGGGAAATGTAGGGTTTGGTTTAACATGTGTTTGGATCATTTGTTGGGGGGGGGAAGGTGATCTTGTTCATTTGAATGGATATACTTGTGTGTATAGTATTTTGTGTATATTTATTTTTATTATTACTTTATGGTGCATGTGAGTTTTCATATGTTTCTGGAGTTTATTTGTGTGAATATTTTTTTTCTTTTTCTTCTTTAAAATGTGAACCATGAGATGAGACATTTGTGAGACCCCTGGGTAATGCAATGGTTTGGTCTAATTTCTTAAAAATGAGTTTGGTTGTGATGGCGAGTCAGTTCTGGGGAGGGATCCCGGTCATAGAACATCAGAGACCCAGAGCTCACGTTGGTTTTCCCTTGCATTTAGTTATTTATTTATTTTGATGTGACCCTTGTATAAGTTATTTGTTTTCCCCCTCTTGAATAAATCAAGATTTTGTTGACTTGATGACTGCCTCCTGAAAAGTTTTTGGAAGAACCCGACAGCTCCTCAGAGTTAAAGCTGCCCATGACACTGCCTGATTTATTCAGAATTATAGAAAATCCTGACGCAAAGTGTTGTTGCAAAGTGAGGACAACTTTTATAGCCATTTTTTAATGGAAAATATAATTCAAGACTTTTTGTATTGTTTGACATATTAAAGATCTCCACCTTTTAATGTAATGTGTATTTTATAATTATTTAACTTTGTTTGGCAGTTTTACATTGTGACCTAATGCTGAGGACAGATTAGATTACATGTGTTTCCAAGTATAGAGTGTGCTTTAAAATAATACTAAATAAATTATTTAAAAGTATAAGCAATGAATGTCCTGTGTATACAAATGTAGTATATTCTAAGATGTAACTTTTTAAGTATTTTATTGTGTTGATATGGTTACTTTTGAACATAAAGGCCTGTTCACACCGGGACGATTTTCGCACGCGTTTATCGCCGACGTTTAACGCCTCGGGACTAAACAATGGGCGCCAATGTGAGTGTTCACACCGACGCGCAAAACGCCAGACGTAAAAGCGTCATTTTTAAAAAAACGCCTCGGGTTCGTTTTTTTATTTTGACGCGGCGCGTAAAAAACTGTCCGACCAATGAGATCGGCGCTTTTGTTCACGTGCCTGGAGCTGCTGAAGTGACAGTAAAACACGACTTGGTGGCGCTCGAGCACAAAACGGTCTTGCCGAGCACACATTGATACGACGAAGAAGTAGTAAGTAGACAAAGAAGAAGATGAACTGCTAATGCTGCTTGCCAGTTAGCAAAAAGTGTGTGAATGGTTTTGTCCATATACATAATATGTCTATGGTTTTGGCAAGCACGTAAATACTGTCTCTCTTCTCCTTCTGTGTGACAAGCGAGTGTCAGAGGCTTAAAGTGCCGCAGCACCATCTTGTGTACCGGGAGCGCATCTACTGAATGTGCACGTTCACTCGGCGCAGCGCCAGTGAAAATCGCTTGGGTGTGAACAATCAAGACGCGCCGAAAAACGGCACGAAAAACGCTGGCGATAAGCGCGCGCGATATTCGTCCCGGTGTGTACAGGCCTTAAAGAGGGCCTTTGTGTTTGGGACATGTTTTGTCCCTTATATCACGCATCAGTGAAATATATCAAAATGTCAAGTTGAGTATTCACGTAAACACAGTAGATGTAAGCACGGTGCACCGCACACACACGCTCGCTCCTGAGTTGTTAACAACCTCACAGTGAAAGCACTGCACAACTAATTCCATATTGCTACTTATTTATTGTTGGTTGCATATTTGTTTGTTTTTAGTTGCCTATGTACCTAATAATTAATATTGTTGAAATTTTATTGGGGAAAAAAATAAATAAATAAATAAACATTTTCTTGATTAGTAATATTATATTACTTTTTAACTTTTGGAAAAATGCATTAACCAAAAATGAAAAAATTTTCTCTTTGCTCAAAAAAAGTTCCCGACCCCTGTTTTAAACCATTTGAGCGCAAGAAGATGCGGAAAATAACTACAGTGGTTCAGAGTAAAATGTACATATGTGGTTTCAACAACCAGATGCATTTAGACTGAGTGATCGGATTTAAATCCGTCTTGAATGCGTTTTGGAGGGCATTTACACCTGGGGCTTCATTTATAAACGTTGCGTACACACAAAAGAAGGCGTACGCCGCTCTCTATGCAATAATTGGTATTTATAAAAAGCAAACTTGACGGGAAAATGTGCGGTCCTTCACGCAAGCTCTGACCCAGGCGTACGCACAAAAACGGGTGAAATGAGAAATGGCGACACCGTCGGCAGATGGAAGAAACACGTGAAAGTGTGTGAAACTGTAGACCGTTGTGTAAAAGAAATGGCAATACTGCCTCTCATAAATAACATGAAGACTTCACAAAGCAAGTCTTACAATTAACAGCCTACAAGAACACCCGTTTGATCGATCTGCTGTGTAAAACAAACAAAATCAAACGAAAATTACAAGTGAAATGCAAATTAACACATATTTGTGAAATATGTTCTGCAATAATATTGGCATGTTATGCAATTCATCCTCATAAATAATATGGTAAACAGAACGAAATAATGTACAAAACTGATATTCTCGTCAATGTGTCCGTCTGGCGGAGCAGATATAGATGCAATTAGATAGACAGAGAGATAGACAATTAGGGAGATATATAGATAGATAGATAAATAGATAGATAGATGTATTAATTGTTTTCATTGTAAAAAATTATTCATTGTTGTTTTCATTGTAAAAAATTATTCATCAGCTACGGAATCATGGTATTCATGCATATGCCTTTAGTTTGTTTTATTTTTGATAAAATAACGTATGACGTATGTCTCAACCATTCAGAAAGCTGCAAGACATTACATTTGCACTGAACTATTTCCCATTTCCACGTAGATTATAACCGACATCTGTAGCTTGTCAGATGCAATTAAATCGATGTAAATAAAATGCCCCATCACAATGCGTAATGACGCACAGTGGCTGATCTTGCGCTCTTAGAAGATGTGGCAAGTGTTAGGATTCGTAGTGAACGCATCTTCAGACAGCAAGAAGACTTGCTGATAAACGAGGACACACTCTGGCGATGGAGCGCTAGACGCTTTTTTGCCTCAACTTTGATGTCCGACCATTTCTTTTTTATTTCGGCCATGGTCCGAGGATGTGAGGTTACAGCATTTACGGCGTCTGCAACCTTTTGCCAACTCAAGTGCGTTTTTGGCATTAGTAGCCTAATGCCCATACTGTTCCCTCCAAAACAACATTTTTCTCCTCTTTTCCACCTCGCCAACGATAACTTCTAAGTCACATTGAGTGAAGTTACGTTTTTTTAATTTCCTCTCTGTGTTTGCCATGATTCCGCAATCGATGAATATTAACTTGTGGGCGTTTCACGGACTATTTATGGTCAACTATGGGCGTGACACGAAGCCGCAAAAGCTGCGCTACATTTAGAATTGATTGTGATTTATTAAGGGAAAACTGCGTAGGATGTGCGTGCGCACGGTTTTATAAATCCGAATATTTCTGTGCGTACGCACGTCCTATGTTTCATCCACTTCTGACGCAAATCCTACGCAAAGTTTTATAAATGAGGCCCCTGGTCTTTTCACAATCAGATAGCTATCCGATCAGAGAAAATGTATGTGACCAGGTGTAAACAGGCCCTTTGATGCGGCGTAAGAATGATGCGACAATGACATCATAAGATATGATATCTTATGTCATTTTACTTGTCTACTAAATGCATCTTGATTTAAGAATTTTTAGATATTTGGACTGGAAGCAAGAAAAAAAATACTAAGTAAGAAAAGCAGTGTTTCACATGTATCGGGTATTTTTATATTCACTGTATAATGAGACCTATCTTGCTGAAACAACTGGCATCATTGGTTTGGGTTTTGTTTGTTTATATCATGTTTCCTGTTTGTCATGTGCTTCCCTTGTCCATCGTGGCTGGATCCAAAATCGCCCCCTAAACCCTCATTCACTATTCCCTGTTAGTCCACAGTTCACTTGAAGGAGTGAATGAACAGCCGTTGAGTGTACATCAGCTCGTTTTTGCGGTCCACTTTGGCTTCGGACACCACTACAAATGCTTGTCCCCTCAAATAATGCCCAATTTTGGATTCAGCCCATGTTAGCCTGCCATGTGATCCCCCTGTTCAGGACTGAACAAAACGTAGCTAAACGTTTTTTAAACAGAATCAGTGGTGCATTGAACACCCCTGTTCTGATGACGCTAGAGTTGCAACTACGGCAGCTGAGAAGGCCATTCTTTGTGTTCTTTTTGAATAATTTTCGGAGGCTGATGAAATCGATATAAATACGTGTTTAATTCTGCAAAATACATGCAATCACTGCCCTTGCCGCCCAGAATAAAAGACAACATCCCCATCCCATTTAATTAACTTTTTCATCTCCTGGTAATCAATTCTAATTAAAATCATTTTATTTCTTACTTTTTTAATACCTTGTATTTTCTTTCTCATTTTTATGTAAAGCACTTAATTACCATTGTGTATGAAATTTGGTATGTAAATAAACTTGCCAAGCAATGAGGCTAAAAATATAAACAACTACATCATCATGTTGATATGCTATATTTTTACTACAAAACTCTTACGACAGTCACGTCTTCTAATATCTTCAATTGTTGCGTATACCGGACACATTTGTAAACAACTCAACCCATTGTGCGAGCTGTCTCTTTATACCGCACGGTTTATATACATGTTGCTGCTGATTGGGCTGACATATTTGACACACTCATCAAACGAGAGAAAACGCATCTCAGACCCGTTGCACACTGTTTCCAGGAAACATGGCTTTCAACCGGAAACCGTAGCAAAACTTTGCGCACCGGTTTGAGCTTCAACGTTCCCCAAGTCATGTGTTCATCAGTTCTATTTTGTCATTGGTTAATTTCTTGATCGTGCTCAGGTGTTTCTTGTTACTCATTGCCCTCATGTTACAATTGTGTCTTGTCTAGCTTCTTTCCCTGTAACTGCTCATGGTGCAGTTTGTTTCATGTTCTTTTTTTTTTCTTTTTTTTATAGTGTATATAGTTCTTTCTTTGGCTTTAATGACATTCATCCTACTTTCTAAAATTCTAAATACAATTTTAAAAATAAATAAAAATATATATTTGATATTTAAATATATTCTAGTTTAGTCATTCTTATAATGTACTCACCTGGACGATGTCCTGCTTTTTTCTGTGACTGTTTGTCTTGAAAAATAATGAATGAAAAAGAAATGTTCGAATATTAGTCAAATGATTACAATCACAATAAAAAAAATGTACAATGTTTTTTTTGCGCATTCTATATTATACATTACAATTTGACCTTTGAATCTACCGCAATACTGAAAAATAAGTCACTATATACTATATACTTTTCCTAATAAATAGTTTGTTAGGAAAAACATTCAGAATTTTTTTTTTCAATTTCAATTTCAACAAGATTTCATTCAGACTTTTTTCATAGTTTCATCAATGCAGAATCAGCGGGCTGTATGTTTAAAGAATTAGTTAACTTCAAAATGAACATTTCCTGATAATTTACTCGCCCCATCTCATCCAAGATGTTCATGTCTTTCTTTCTTCAGTCGAAAAGAATTAAAAATTTTTGAGGAAAACATTCCAGGATTTTTCTCCACACAATGCTTTTCAATGGCAACCAACGGTTGAAGGTCCAAATCAGTGCAGTTTCAAAGGAAGGGCTTCAGAGGCTCTGCACGATCCCAGACGAGGAATAGGGTCTAATCTAGTGAAAGCATCATTTTCGAAAAAAAAAAATTTATAATATTGTATATACTTTTTAACCTCATACGCTCGACTTCTGTGTTGTTATTCTTCACGGCGTATGACGTCATCACGTCGGAAAAGTCACGCGTGACGTCGGTGGAAGTACCGACCCAGTGCTAAAACGAACGTGCAAAGACTAAATCAAACGCCCTTTACAAAAATAAAGGTAAAACAACGATGTCGGACAATTTTAAGATGGAGAACAAGAGTTTTTCGGCACTGGGTCGGTACTTCCACCTATATCACGCGTGACCTTTCAATGTCATACACAGTGAAGAATAACAACACAGTCGAGCATTTGAGGTTATAAAGTATATACAATTTTATTTATTTTTTCGAAAATGACAGATGGTTTCACTAGATAAGACCCTATTCCTCAGCTGGGATCGTAAAGAGCCTCTGAAGCCCTTTGAAACAGCACTGATTTGGACATTCAACCGTTGGTTGCCATTGAAGTCCATTATGTGGAGGAAAATCCTGGAATGTTTTCCTCAAAAAACGTAATGTCTTTTCGACTGAAGAAAGAAAGAAAGACATGTTCATCTTGGATGAGATGGGGCCAGTAAATTATCAGGAAATGTTAATTTTTAAGTGAACTAATCCTTTAAGGAGACTGCTTTACTCAATTTTGTTTCTGGTTTGCAGTTTAGTCCTGTGCTGGACTCTCCTCCACAGCAACCTCTCCCTGTGGTCCTCCTGTCATTAATCAAGTCCTGCTTCGTTCTCCTCATCCGGTCCTGTTCTTGTTGGTCATTTGTTAATGAAGTCTAGAATGTCTGCGTGCAGCGTTCGACAGCTTTTTTTTGTTTGTTTTACATTTCACATTTTAATCCAAGTAAAATAGATTGTATAAGAATAAGATTGGTAATCTTTTAATGTAGTTTTGTATAAATTGTATTACAGGGGTATCAAATGATAAATCCTACTGCTGAGAAAGTACTTATGTTTAATCATAATTAAAAACATTGAAGCCTAAGTTTATATCTGCAGTCACTGTAAGAAAGTTTAATATCAAACATTACAAATCGAGTCTTAAGTCTTTTTCTCTGGAGAAGAAAAGTCAATTTATATTGCCCAAAAGGTTAAAAACTGTGAAGAAAAGATATCCCTTTTAAAATCAAGGCTTTGCCAAACTACTTGTAATAGTTTGTAAATCTGGGAAATATATAAATAATTTTTCAGTTGAAGTAAATTAATACTACTTTTATATTTAATTTGAAAATCCCTAAAATCCCTTAATTCAACAAGCACAAAACAAAGTGTCATCCATATTAAAAGTAATTTAAGACTTAACCCTTAATCGCCCCTCAAGTAGGGTTTACGTTTGAGTCCCTTGGGGTCAGATAGACCCCAAACTTTTACAGAGCGATTGCATAAGGAAATATAATTTTTTTTCATGGAAAACTATATATCATTTTTTTTATTTACTTCTCAACTATACATTTATGCTGTGTTTTTGTGGGTATTTGGTAGTTTTTTACCTATTTACTGCACAAATACGTAACTATGTCATAAATTGGCTCATTAAAAATTATTTTTTTTATTAAAAAATCACTTGAATGATGATCTTAAATAAATATAAATAGTTTTTGGACATTGCTCTATGTGTTAGGGATAGAATACCGCCATCTGTAGGTTTGTGGAAAAACTTTAGGAATTATAGTTAAAGAGAAAGAGAGTGCAATGACCACATTATCCAATAGAGGTACATAGGGAAGTTATGCAAAAGTTAAGCTGCCTTTCATCTTTCTTTTATTTGCCCTTTTCCCTCTCTTTCTCATGATTGTTCCATGTTGCATTTGTGCTCTAGTATTTGTCCTTCATTTATGTATGGAATTTTTTCAGATTTATGCCGGTTTTGTTGATTTTATTTGCCAGTTTCTATAAAAATGCTCTCTGTTGCAGTCACACACATGTGTGTGTTTGTGTGTGTGTGTGTGTGTGTGTGTGTGTGTGTGTGTGTGTGTGTGTGTGTGTGTGTGTGTGTGTGTGTGTGTGTGTGTGTGTGTGTGTGTGTGTGTGTGTGTGTGTGTGTGTGTGTGTGTGTGTGTGTGTGTGTGTGTGCGTGTGTGTATGAGACAGAAAGTTCGTTCCACTTTGTGTTTATGCTCTAGGACCAGATCTTGATATAAATGTAGACATTTTCAGATTTATACTGGATTTAGTTGATTTTTTTTTACAAACAAAGTGGAAAAAAAAGCATTTTTTACATTTTCCCATTCATTGCCAAAATCCAAGAAAATGCTCCAGACACCTGTGTTTGTGTTTGTGTGTGTGTGCGTGTGAGTGAACATGCTTGTTCCATATTGCATTTGTGCTCTAGTATTAGTACTTCATTTATGAATGAAAATCTTTCAGATTTATGCCAGTTTTGTTGATTTTATTTGCCAGTTTCTATAAAAATGCTCTCTGTTGCAGTCACACACATGTGTGTGTTTGTGTGTGTGTGTGTGCGTGTGTGTATGAGACAGAAAGTTCGTTCTACTTTGTGTTTATGCTCTAGGACCAGACCTTGATATAAATGTGGAAATTTTCAGATTTATATTGGATTTAGTAAAAAAAAATTGACAAAAAAAGTGATTTATTTTTTATTTTTTACACTTTCCCATTCATTTTCAATGTGGGGTCAATCTGACCCCGAGGGACTTAAACGGTAATTTTTTTTTTACACACCTTTAGAACAACCAAATCAAGCCCAGATTTTTTGTGCATGTCTAGATAGATTATTTAGGAAAAGTCACAGAGTCTCATGGCCCTGAGATGAAGGGAACACTTTTAAAAAATGGAGGAAAAGTCCAGTGGGGTCAGCTGGACCCCATGGGACGATTAAGGGTTAAGAAAATAGAATAGGAAAAGTTTATATTCTGAGTATCTTGGGTTAAATGAAGATAAAAAGATTTACTATTATTTCAGTTTCCTCTTGAATCTGCTCTTCAGTTGTAGCTGCAGAAAGCTTCTGCACTGGCTTTTATTCGTCTAACTGATGCTCCTGATCCTCCCCATAAAAAACCCCTACACTTGGAAAGTTTTACTTTCATTTTTTTTTCCAGGAACTGTAAGGCTTTATAAGAATTGGCCTGGCATCAGCAGACCACTAAAGAACATCAATTTGTTAGAAAATGAATAAATTATTATTAAGTGGCATCGCAATTCAAATGATAAATTAATTAAATAGATTACTGTGCAAAAGATGATGATTCATTTGAGGATCTACAAAAATTGCAAATAGGTACAGTTTGAAGTATATTGTAGAAGGAATGAATGTGCTTTGCAAAATTCACAAGTCAATGAACTGTGTCTTTAGTGGAAATGTTCTTGTTCTTTATGTTATTCAATGTCCATATGTTTTTCCTCAGTGTTGTGACTGCATGACCATTGATTAATAGAAGTTGTTTATTCATAATCCCTTCCTGGAACAGGTTTATATATATATATATCTCAACTGGTTCTGAAAAGGTTCCCAGATCTTGGACAGTATAATCTGTAATCTTGCTTGCTTGCTCTCTAACATTTAATAATCTTGTGTAAAATTGCACTAAATTACCTTTTAAGATCAAGTGATCATTGTAATGCCAATGGAGCAGTGCGACTAGATTCCCCAAAAACAAGGTTTCTCAACTCTAGCCATTGATTCACACGGTCCTTGAATCAAACACTCATTATCAGACACTAGCAGGTGCCTGAAATAACGTTTGATTGTGATCCGATAGGGATTTGGATCTCCCTATGAGGCTGAAATATATATGAAAAATATGACATGACTCTGGTTAACTCATATAACTACTGTTTTCTGTCCGTGAGCTCCCTCTGTTGCTCTGGCTGAAAGGATAACAAAAAGGTTAGAGATTGCTCAAACCTCCTCAGATCACATTTTGTGGCAAATTAATAGAAATACTTACTCTTTTTTAAAGAAATGTGACAAACATATGATATTTTATCACAATTTTTCTAAATGTGTAAGCCTTTGGACTTAAAAGCCTTAAAGGTCCCATGGCATGAAAATTTCACTTTATGAGGTTTTTCAAAATTAATATGAGTTCCTCTAGCCTGTCTATGGTCCCCAAGTGGCTAGAAATTTTGATAGGTGTAAACCGAGTTCTGGCCGTCTTTCTCTAATTTGAGAAAATGAGAGGTCAGACGCGCCAATCTGGAATCTTCCCTGTATGCCGTCATACGGGGAAATGTCACCTCTAAGGTTACCTTCCCCTTCCTCTGCTTTGCCCGCCCAGAGAATTTGGAGGAAATGGATTGTTTATTTTACTCGCAATGTCAGCACAGGCTTTTACGTTATGGATTCGACAGCACCGCCACAAACAGTGAGTAACCATGTTCATTAATGCCTGATCTGTGATCAGTGATTTCTGATGTGTAGCTAATCATTCAAGTTCACACAGACTTTCTCTCTAAATCGTTTATGCATCTGTGAATCAAGCCAGTGACTAAACGATCAACTTCACATCGTTTCTCTTAGTAGCCTAGCATGAAACAAATCTGCTATTTATATTGGGATTAGACGCTAGATTAGCGATCAAAGAACACTCTCTTTATAATGTTCGGATCTGTCAATCACACGTCGCGAGTGTATCTGCACACTTGCCCAAACTGCAGTTTTAATGAATGATGCTGTTATGCTGCACAGCAAAGCTCTTACTGTATTCATATCGATGTCGTGTTTGCTGTTAGTTGTGGTGAAAGCATTTTGTGAGAGAAAACGCGTTGCAATGACGAGATCACTGCATTCACGCGATCAACATGTGATGGGAAAAGATCTAAAAATAATGCTCTACCTCTCTAAACCACACCCCCTCTGCCACATAATCTAATACTCATTTCAAATGCAAAGATGTCAGCCAATCACAACAGTGGGCGTTTTTACTGAAGTCTCGCCCCTTCAAACAGAGTATTCAAGCCAGAGGACTAATATCAGTAAATCAAAAATGCCTTTTATTTCTAAATTATGACATTTTATGATGTAAAAATCATACTAACAATATAAGTACACCTCAGGACACATTATAAAATAGAAAAAACAATCCACGGCATGGGACTTTTAATGGAGTTGTTTTGGGGATCCCTGTTATCACAAATAAATGGAAGCAGGCGCGACTGAACAATGTGTTTATCTTTTTTATTTAATAAATTACTGTCATTAGTGTTATCATGAAAAAATGCAAGCAATCATGCCGGCACCTACGCCGACCATAGAGACATTTACATTTTACATTTGGGATTTGGCAGACGCAGCGACTTACAGTACCCGTATTACAGGGACAATCGAACCAGCAACCTTCTGCATATCAGTTGAGTGGTTTAACCCACTAGACCACCATCACCATCTAGAGGGTTTAAAACTTAAAAAACTTGGTCGGCCTTACTGGGAACGCGCACAAAACGTCATATCCGTTTATGCCGTGGGGGAAAACAAGCTATTCAAATGAACGCGCATAGACCTTGTTAGGTGCTTGATCTTTTCTTTTTGTAATGATTACGATTGATTTTAGCTTGGTGCAATGCCGAGAAGTTGCTGTGTGGCGTTCTGCACCTCTAATAAGTTAAAAACCCTGATCTGAAGTTTTATACTGCTAAATAAACAGACGAAGCCGTGTGTCAATTCCGAAAGCCTGTGCAATACATCCATTACAATTAAACATTTGCACTACATGATGCTGGTGTTATAGTAAAGATGAAAAAATAAGAGATTTCATTAATTGCAATGGCAAACGTTTGTTGAACAAAAACGCCAATATAGTCATACCTGTCACGGGACTCAAACTGCATCAAAAAAGAAGTAAACTTATCGCTAAAGCAGTTTTTCATGGTGAGCTATTAAATAGCGACAGAATGTGTGAGGTTATTAATGTACAAATCATTCAAGTCTTTATTTCATTATAGGAAGGGCTTTGGGCTCATGTTTGTGCTTCAAGCTTACAAGCTGATATAATCACATTACGACACTTGAATTACATTTTCTCGTCAAAACGCTGCTTCCGTAAATATAACACGCCTACTTCATAAATCCTCCAGTCTTTAGATGAAGATGGTTGCTATAAAAAAAAATGTAAAAAGCTTGAAATTTGAATAATATTGTGACCCTGACATGTCAACACCAAATTTGCTATGTAAAATCTAAATGCTCAACCAATTAATTTGTGCATGGCTGTACTAACAAGAAACATGCATGCAAGACAACAGAAAATTGATTAATCTAAATTTGATGTCATTCATGCCATCAATAAGTGGATTTTAGGATTTTGCGTTTTTTTTGGTGTTGTGGGAACTTTGGGTCGCCTTAACTTGAGTCACGGTCATATGTTTCAGTGCGATGTGCCTTCGGGGCTCCCATCAGCTTAACGTAGCCCTGGTCGGAGCACCAGCTGTTGCTGTTAACAAAGCTATTGTATGATTTTTGTTAATGCCGCCGGAATATTACGTCATCATATCATCAGGTAGGTAAATTGTCTGGTAAAACCGGACAGTGCACCCTTTGAAGTGCACGAGAGGCGACCCGAGGGGAAGGGTTGCCCGGTCTGCACAACAAAACCCGCCCAATTGCTAATCAAAAGTAGCAGAATCACAGCCAAACTAACCCAAACCCGACTCTTCTTTTGTTTTGCTTTTTTTTTTTTTTTTTTGGGAGATGAGTGCTTCCTGGAGCGGGCTGTTTTTTTGCTGCACTACAAGCTTTACTTCACCAAGGTTTGTCATTATTGCTGTGTCACTATTTGTGTCATTATTTGCAGTGAACTCGGTAGGTGTGATTCTGATTGGCATGGTTTCTTTTGTAGACCTGCAGCTGTCACACTATGGACCCGCTCTTCATATAGAAAGCCTCAGCTGGTGAGGGGAAATGGGACAATCAGTTTGTAGCAATTGGGCTGGTTTTGTTGTGCAGTCCAGACAACCCTGCCCCTTGGTTCAACCTTTCGTGCACTTCAAAGGGTGCACTGTCCGGTTTGGGACGCACCTAGCGTATGTCTCCCTAATCAAAAACACCTGATTAATTTCATCAGCTCATTAGTACGGACTACAAAACACCTTTGTGTATAAAGTCTCTCATTTACTGGAAAAAAAGAGTGAAAGAGCTTGTTAATAGAGACTTTAAGACCTCAAGACCTCTAAGACCTTATGCCTGATAAAGGAGAATATGTGATGTTGGGGGAGGGAAATCCAGTACAAGGGAAATCTGATGTTTCATTCACTTTGGTAGTAAGCCAGTTTATAAATTAAGTCTCCCACTTACCAGAACAGGAAAATGAAAGTAAAAAGTCTGTTAACGGGGAAAAAACCCCAAATAAAGCACATAAGTACGTTTCACCTAGAAAGGTCAAGGTCAAGGTACCATTTATTGTCTCCCTTAGGAGAAATTTGTTTTGGATGAGAGAACTGCTGCACATCAACATACACAAACATACATTCCATCCATACGTCAATTCATGAAAAACTCTACTCTCCAAACATGATAATTCTTATTAAAATACCTATAATAAAAAAAATAATAATAATAAATAAAAAAAAAATATATATATATATATACATATAATTATATAATGTAAAAAAAAAAGTAAAAATTATTATTTAATACATTAGAGATTACCATAATTAGAGTTGCTCATTAAGCACTTTTATCGACAACTGGACAAATTAATGTTTATAGCGATTATGCTTGCATAGAGGAACCCTATATCTCCTTCCAGAGTTCATCAACGCATACTCAGAGTACAATACATGTGAGGGGTCCAATATAATCTTGTTAACCTGCTGTATCATAGACGTATCAAAGATTTCTTGTATAGTATTTAGTGTCCGTACTCCCATAATTTTTCCTGCAACCTTTACCAAATTGCTTATTTGAGCTCTCGTTTTCACCGTCAAATTCCCAAACCAAATAATAATTCCATAACGCAAGACAGACTCAATTGTAGTCTTGTAAAAAATATGCATAATATTACTACTGACTCCAAATAATCTTAGCCTTCTTAAAAAGTGTAGGCGCTGATGGACTCGTGAACAAACATTTAGGACATGTGTGTGCCATTTGAGCTCACTGTTAATGTGGACTCCCAAATATTTGTAAGAAGCCACCTGTTTAATCTCCTGACCATAGATTACAACAGAGCTCCTGTCACCCACTGATCTGGGATCTATAATAACCTCTTTTGTTTTTTCAACATTGATCAGGAGGTGATGAGCATCACACCAGCCTGTAAACCCCTCCACCGCTGCTTTATACTCCTCAGTGCTGGAATCTTTTGTTAACAAGTTCACAATTGCCGTATCATCTGAGAATTTCACTACGAATTGATGTAATTGATGACTGGAGCAGTCATTAGTGTATAAAGTAAAAATGAAAGGCGAACTTACGCATCCCTGTGGGGCCCCTGTACTACTTACTGCTTGATTTTTACTTGTTGTGTCCTATTTATCAAGAAAGAATGATAGCAAGATATTAAAGAAGAATTAACATTTAAATTAAATAGTTTCTCCAGCAAAATATTTGGTTGAATCGTGTTAAACGCAGAGCTAAAATCTATAAAAAGCAACCTAGCATAAGCAACTGGACTTTCCAGATGCCTCAAAACAAGGTTCATTAATGTTGAAATCAATATCATCCAACTGCGGCCACAATCGTGCTGGTGGGGCATACCATAGATATCCATAATAAAGGCTAGATGTCTCGTGCGCGCTGCTGGCCAATGGAGGTCGACGTCCGCGCACCTGGCGGCCATCTTGTCACAGGCAGCTCGCTGACTCGTAACATTGTTTTCATGGGTGCTTGCACTTTTAAAATAACCATAACTTGCTCAATTTTCTACCGATTTTCAAACTGTTTGGTTTGTTATAAACGTCAGAGATGAAGTTATGACACTGCATACTTATGAAAAATTATTCATAATTTATTCAAGCATCCATAATTATAGCCACGTTAATAACGTTTGTAAGAAACCAAATCATTTGTAAATCCGTCAAGATTTCAGTGAGTATTTGTGTTCATGCAGATCATCAGGTACCACAGAGCCCTGCCTGTGACAAGATGGCCGCCAGTGATGACGTTAGAGACTCCGCCGTAAGACATCTAGCCTTTATTATGGATATCTATGGGGGTTACCGTTTTCGCAGACTGGAACGCCCCCTTCTTCTTCCTCTTCTGCTGAACTGCTAGCTGTCAACATCCGGATTAATATGTTCAACATTCGCTAAATAAAAACTAGTGTTGGATGACGAAAATGTTAGTGAGGGTCGATTAGGGAAGAGATCCAGTCAGAACTGATATCCTGTGTAACAGATGCGCACATTTGATCTGAACTGATCTAACCGCTGGAAAACACGGCTCACACATCCCTAATCCAGCGCTCCAGAGCGGCTCACAATAAATAGCGCACATTTATGCCATGCAATTGTTTATGAACTAATGCTGATGAATAATGACAATGTTTACTTTACGATATTTATATAGTAATATGTTTTAGACGGTTGTAACAATACATATTTTATCTCATCTGAACTTGAATGAGCTCCTGCAACTGCAACAGAGGCGTAGACATTTCAAAATAAGAGTCCTGGTGTATTTCCAGCTTGTTTATCATTAAAAGTCAAGCATTATATATTTGTTTTTGGTTACACAATAAACTGTATTTAATTTCATTCCCATTTAATTTATAGTCAGGAGGAAAGACCAGTATTTGACACATATTCAATAAAGTATCAGGGTTATAATAGTTCACTAAAACCATAAAAAAATCTTCATTACTTGAAATTAAATAAATGTTAACTGAAATAAAAAAGTATATATAAATAAACTAACTTATTTGAAGCTTTAGCTTAACCTGATATAGCCTACTGACTAAAACAGAAATACAAAGTTATAAAAACTATATAGATGTTTGTAAAAAACAAACAAAAAAGTGAATTGAGCTCTGTTTCGTGTATATTTAATGTCAAAAACAACATGTAAAAATGTCAGTTCAAGTGACCGTCGGTTATGTAATGCTTAAATGCTTAATGTATTACAATTTAACTAAACTCATTAGATTTTAGGAGACTAAATCTACTGTAGATGTAGTCGACTAAAACTAAAAACAATTCAGGTGACTAAAATATGACTAAAACCAAATGGCATTTTAGTCAAAAGACTATGATTAAAACTAAATCAAAATTTGCTGTCAAAATTAACACTGCTAGTTAGTTTTTCTCAAACAGAACTTTGGAATCTTTCAAGCAGCTTGATTAGGTTTAATTTACTGATATTACAACACGATCATTTCAGGGACGCTCCATGGTAGCTAAATCTAATGAGAATGTTGGGGTTGTGCAGTACATGTTCATTATCTTCTACGAGTTGAGGACACAAATCTCTCTATGGCTCTGCCCTAGATATAAGTGAATTGCTTCACATAAAGGAACTCTTTGAGATCCAGTCCGAAACCAATAAAGTTGTCTAAGAATATGCCTGAATTGAATGATGAATAGGTTAAAATAACACTTGGGACATTGTGCAGTTCCAATCCAG
The DNA here is from genome assembly GCF_949357685.1 of Gobio gobio. NCBI lineage: Eukaryota > Metazoa > Chordata > Actinopteri > Cypriniformes > Gobionidae > Gobio > Gobio gobio. Next base: position 52,812,823 of record NC_137101.1, on the reverse strand, counting down.
TTACCAGACACTTTATTAAGGCTATTTGACTAAGGGTTCACTTTTCCCACTGGCACTTTGGATTTTTTCGATAAAGACAGCAAATACAGTCATTTATCTTGAACAACTTACTTTTAAACATTGTTGGCACAGTGTGTACAGTATAAAACAAACAAACAAACAAACAGATTTGACATGCTAAAATGAAAGGGATTAAAAAAAAGAAAGGATACAAAAAGGAGTAATAAAAGAGAACAACATCACCAACACTAACCACACAGACTCAGAGAACAACACTATGCTAGGCAGACATCTTCAATCAGATACCTGCCATAAGCCATGTGGCTCAGGACCAGGCGTGCGCTCTGCCAATTCCTTCTTTTGGAGAAGCCTTTGAGGCGTAGTGCAAGGCCACTGGCACGGCCTGCAGTCTTATAAATCTTTCTAACAGTTATATGCATCAAACTGTCTGTCTTAAGTTTGAGGGCCCCTGCCAAACTATCAGTAATATAAACAGAGGGATGGAATGGCTTTGCGAGTTCCTGGAAAGTTTTCGAAACTCTATTGATCACGCCAAGCATAGCCATGTCCATACTCAGCGTCTCTTCAATAATACGCTGAAGGACTACAGGTGGTAAGAATGGCCTGTCCTCTGTTGTGATGGGTGTGCCTGCTGGTTCTGCTGGACAGTTTAGGGATTGGAAGTTGTGGGGAGATGGAGAGGGTGAGATGGGTGTGCCTGCTGGTTCTGCTGGACAGATTAGGGACTGGAAGGTGTGGCTGAGATGGGGAGATGGAGAGGGTGAGAGAAAGAGAGAATATTGGCTTTCGATTCCATCTTCATGAGCACCAAATATAATTAAATAGCAATATATGGACAGTATGTAACACCTTTCAAGCGTAAAGGCCTCCAGCAGCTGCCCACACCACCACCTTCTGATAGAGAGCATGTCCACCTGAAAAGTAAAGTTATGCTTTAAATGTCTTCATAGCCTGATAAAAATCCATGTTACAGTACTGTTTACTCATTGATGGGAGCTATGGCAGTGAACATTTTTACAGATGTAGTCATCTCCTCCAATAAGTACAGTACCTGCAGTCAAAGTTAGGTGTATGGCCTATTGGTGCATGTTAACTGTAGCCTCCAGATAGGACTAAATTATTAAAAGCCTTATATTTCACGCTACACATCTGATTGAGATTTGAACAAACTCACCTCACTGAAATCATATGGCTTTTGGAGGGTAGCATACATTGCGTACTGAAGACCCAGAAGTTGTTCTGCAAACTAGTCATCATTTCTGAAAATATTGCATCTCACCATCAGCATACACACCCCACAGCTGTTGCTCTGATGCTGGTGAGATGCGCCCTGTGGTGGTAAAAGGGGAGTGATTTATTATCGATGATTCTTATTATATGATGCCTCCCTCTCCTCGGACAGCACACCAAATACGCATACCATTTACTATCCAATTATTTGTAAGTGTGAACTCGTTAAATGCAATGAATCACGCTCCAGCCACACATTTTACCTCATCAGCCAAGTAAAATGCCTTCCATGGTCCATTGGACACAGCATGTGCCAGGTTACTGAAAAGGTTTAGAAGATGTTTACGTTGCAATTCATGTCTTTCAAATTTAACATTGAAACCTGTTTAGGAATTGCTGAATCTCTACCATGACTACACATACCCACCTTGAGCCCTAAGAGCATGGTTGCTCATGGGGCTGAACTACACCTTCCCTTGCTAAAATGTGACCTGGAAGTAGCAGCAATTCCTAGTAGGTACTTATAGAACATATGAACAGGAGGAACAATAAATGCAGAACAAAACAGGAAAAAAAAACTAAACAAAAAGGAAGTATAGTCCAAAACAGAACTACCATACTTCCAAAAAAATAAACATGATCATATCTAAGAACTTGGGTTCTCAAAGCAGTATTTGGGTTGTCTAAATAACATTTATCTAAAGTAAAGATACAGATGAGTTTTCTAGTTAACCAATGAAGAACTTAAAGGGTTAGTTCACCCAAAAATGAAAATTTTGTCATTAATTACTTACCCTCATGTCGTTGGACACCCGTAAGACCTCCGTTCATCTTCAGAACACAAATGAAGATATTTTAGTTGAAATCTGATGGCTCTGAAAGGCCTCCATTGGCACAATGCACGGTTCACTCTCAAGACCCTTAAAAGGTACTAAAGACGTCGTTACAAAGTCCATCTCACTACAGTGGTTCTACAATAACTTTATGAATCGGCGAGAATAGTTTTTGTGCACAAAAAAACCCTAAATAACGACTTATACTAGCTGTGTCCCAATTCAAGGGCTGCATCCTTTGAAGGCCGTGACCTCTGTAGTGCGTGGCCGACGCAGCCTTCAAAGGACGCACCGAGACTCGTTTACAGTGGAAGGTATAGCGGATTGCGTCACCGCGGCGCGACGAAGGCTGTCCCAATTCGTAGGTCCTTCGAAGGCTCCTTCAAAATACGGCCTGCAAATGCGTCCTTCTTTTCCCATGAAATGAAGGATACTCGGATGGATGCTTCACAGCCTTGCCTACCCCAGAATTCATTGCGCGCCGCGACGTCAGATTTTTGAAGAGAAATTGCCAGATTACACTTTTAAATGCAAGTATTGGGTTTCAATTTACTCCAGTAATCTAATGTATCTACTGATAAAAACAAAATGTTGACTAATATGTTACCAACATACGATTTTATATAGTTTATAATCTTTATTATGTACATAAATGGGCCAAGGTAAACATCTTTAGTTGTTTTGTTTTTAGGCAGTTGAATATAACTTTAAAGTCTAGTATAAATGTTCATTTCAGTTCTCTTCAACGGCAGCTGTCAACAGTTGCTAAATATTACAAATAATGTAACGAAATACATTTACTCTGTATTTGAGTATAATTGTGAAGTACCTCCGATTTTTATTCAACTTCATCTCAGAGGCAAATATTGTGGTTTTATGAAAAACTGACTTTTTACACATGGATATTACATTTTGATATTAGTTATCGTTTAAAAAAGAATCTAAAAATAAAATACACTAGAAATATGTCTTATAGATTAGGGATAGGCACCGTTGTTCTTGGAGGGAAAAATCAGTGGAAAATGCACTGATCCTAGATGATGTCCCGCTGACAGAGGCTTCACCAGGGTCTCCCAGCCCAGCTCAATAAAAGTCTACATAAAAACATTTTCTTCCATCTGTTTTATGTACTGTTAATTTTAAAATGTATTTTGTTTGTCTAATCTTAAACATAACTTATGTAAATAGTTGTAAAAAGTACTGTAAATAAAAATGTATAGAACAATTTATTGTTCCCTTTCGTTCAGTCACTACGACGTAACGTTAGTGACTAACGAATGGGGGTTTCGCTTAGAAGCCTATCAACTTCGAGTTTTGAGAAAACGCCCAATGGCGTGCCAATGCCATGGGGCATGCGGAATTTGCATACGTAGCTCCGCCTCACTGCGTGAGTATATAAGGAAGTACGAGGCAATATCGCATTATGTTTCTGCTTTCGGAGCCAAGAGTACCTACCTCTTCACTCCTACAGCCTTCTGAGACTCTGTCAGCTTCTTCGAGACGAGCAGCTTTCCAGTCGGTGTTGGTGTGACGGCGCGTTCCAGTGATCGCATACTTCCTGCCTGCTGATCTGTGCAGTGGTCTGCATCCAGCTGGTGTGTGTTTCCCTGGGCGCTTCGGCATCGACTGTGAAGTTTCCTCTCATAAAAGAGCTTGCACGTGACGCGTCCTTTTCAGGATGTTCCGTCCGTGCACTTCTGGGTGCGGTAGATCACTTTTTTCTTTCGACGGGCACGAGCGCTGTGTGACGTGTTTGGGCTTTCAGCACGCTCAGGCAGCGCTCGTGGATGACTCATGTTCTCTCTGCGGGAACCTGGCCATCTCAGTGTTACGATCGAGACTCCGTGAATTCCGTGCTGATGCCGGAACGAGAGTCCCCTCCGTCCCCCCCCAATCTGCGGTCTCCTCTGGAGGCGGCACTTTGGCTGGTGACCAGGGTGATCTGAGGGTGACGGTGTGGAATAAAGCTCCGACGCTAGTTCCTCGGCCCACACCCCCCTCTCAGGCACTTGACCCGGCCCGCGCTCAAGCGTCTACATCGGGGCCGGCTCCTGCTGTCCCGACTGTGGCGTTTGGCGCGGCGGAGGAGGAAGTGATGTCTATCGTCGCATCACAAGGTGGGCTGGAGTCATCTGAGGATGAGGATTCGGCTGTGCTGCCACCTTCGGGTGTCCCAGCATTGCCCGAGTCGGACCCAGAATTGACAGCCATGCTCTCTCGGGCCGCCGCAGCGCTTGGACTGGAGTGGAACCCTCCGCCTCAGCCCGAGCGTTCGCGGTTGGATGATTGGTTTTTGGGGGCGGCGCGTTCGGACACCCGTCCGGCCGCTCCTCCAATACCTTTCTTCCCCGAGGTGCATGAAGAGGTCGCGCGTTCCTGGAAGGCCCCGTTGTCTTCCCGTGAACGTTTGGCGGCCTCTTCCGCCTTCACCTCTCTCGATGGAGCCGCGGCTCATGGGTACACTGGGGTCCCCCCAGTCGAACGTTCTGTTGCGATGCAACTGTGTCCACAGAGCGCTTCGTCCTGGCGTGGTGACCCAAAGCACCCCTCCAAGGCCTGTAGGTTTTCGTCATCTCTGGTGGCGAAGTCCTATAGAGCTGCGGGGCAGGCCGCCGCTTCTTTGCATACCATGGCAACTCTTCAGGCTTACCAAGCCAAGTTGCTGTGCGATATGCACGAGAGAGGGGCTGATCCAGGGCTCAGCAATGAGTTGCGTGCCGCCACCGACCTCGCTCTCCGGGCGACGAAGGTGACCGCGCGCTCCCTGGGTCAGGTGATGTCCACAAATGTGGTCCAGGAGAGACACTTATGGCTCACCCTGTCTGATATGCGCGACGCCGAGCGAACACGTTTCCTCGACGCCCCCATATCACAGGATGGGCTATTCGGCGGAGCGGTCGAGAGCTTCGCCCAACAGTTCTCGGCCGCTCAGAAGCAGACTGAGGCAATAAAATACATCCTGCCCCGGCGGTCAGCTGCTGCCTCCACCCCACCGCCCGCGCAGGTGCCTCAGCCTGCTCGCCGCCGAGGACGTCCTCCCGCGGCTTCCTCCGCCTCTGCGCCACCCAAGCAGCAGCCTCCACCCGGGCCGCGCAGAGGCAGCCGCAGGAAGGCGTCCCAGTCCGCTCCAGCCCCGCAGCCCGCGAAGAAACGCCAGGCTAAGTGGCGCTCCTGATGCGGACGGCTCAGGGATGGGCAGTTCTTTCCAGGAGACGGCGGCAGGGCCGCTCCTTCCCCCGGTGGAGGGCCGGGGGAGAATCTTTTGTTCAGCTGCTGGCCCCCGGGTCAGCAGCACCCTAATGTGGTTAAAGAAAGAACTGACAAACCCATCCCTGAGCCCCCAGAGATCGGTGACGGCAGTGCGCGCCACCCTCGGGTCACGCCACTCTCGTCCCTCTCTGTCGCCAGCCCCCTGGCAGAGCAGACCCCCGTGGAACGCGAGTCCTTCCCTGGTCTCCTCTGTCAGGGCGCAGCCGTTAACCGTGCTCCGACCCGGGGACGCCCAACAGCCTCCCCTGTCCGCGCCGGTAACGCTGCCTCGCTGCCCCACCCGGGGTACGCCTACTGTCCGTATGACCCCGTTGGTGCAGTCTCTGGAAGCCTGGCTTCAGCTTCCGGGGCTGTCCCGCTGGGTTGCCCGGACCGTCAGGCTCGGCTACGCGATTCAGTTCGCGCAGGCTCCTCCCCGTTACAGGGGAGTCCGCTATACCGTGACCGGGGCCCATGCCCCCGTCATGCGTGCGGAGATTGCCACTCTACTGGCGAAGGGTGCGATCGAGCCTGTCCCTCCAGCCGAAATGAGGTCGGGGTTCTACAGCCCCTACTTCATTGTACCCAAGAAAACCGGTGGGTTACGGCCAATCCTGGACCTTCGCATCTTGAACCGATCCCTTCACCGGCTTCCGTTCAAGATGTTGACTGCGAAACGCCTTTTCGAATGCGTTCGTCCGGACGATTGGTTTGCAGCGATCGACCTGAAGGACGCCTACTTCCATGTCTCCATCCTTCCTCGACACAGACCGTTCCTACGGTTTGCTTTCGAGGGGCGGGCATACCAGTACGCAGTTCTCCCATTCGGGTTATCTCTGTCCCCTCGCGTCTTCACGAAGATTGCCGAGGCAGCCCTTGCGCCCCTTTGGCAGCACGGGGTCCGCATCCTGAACTACCTCGACGACTGGCTCATACTAGGCCACTCTCGAGAGCAGGTTTGCGGACACAGAGATCTGGTTCTCCACCACTTAACCCGTCTGGGCCTTCGGGTCAACTGGGAGAAGAGCAAACTCTGCCCAGTGCAGAGGATCTCTTTTCTCGGTATGGAGATCGACTCGGTCGCCATGTACGCGCAGCTTTCGAGCGAGCGCGCGCAGTCTCTGCTGACTTGCCTCCGACAAATCGAGAGCAAGAATGCGGTTCCACTGAAACTTTTTCAGAGGCTCCTGGGGCATATGGCATCTGCAGCCGCGGTAACGCCGCTCGGATTGCTTCATATGAGACCGCTTCAGCACTGGCTTCGCGATCGAGTCCCGAGATGGGCATGGCAGTCTGGCACGCTCCGGATCCAAGTGACTCGGGCCTGCTTACAGACACTCACCCCGTGGTCGAACCTCAGCTTTCTACGGGCCGGTGTGCCCTTAGAACGAGTTTCCAGGCATGTTGTCGTATCGACGGATGCCTCTGCCACGGGCTGGGGTGCCATGTGCAATGGACAAGCAGCCGCGGGCTCCTGGACAGGACCCCAGCGCCTCCTGCATGTCAATTGCCTCGAGTTGCTGGCAGTACGGTTCGCCCTGCACCGCTTTCGAGCGTTGCTGAAGGGTCAACATGTGCTTGTCCGGACAGACAACACGGCCGTAGTAGCGTACATCAACCACCAGGGCGGTCTACGCTCCCGCCGCATGTCTCAACTCGCCCGCCATCTCGTCTTATGGAGTCAGAAGCGCCTGAGGTCCCTTCGTGCTGTCCATATTCCGGGAGTCCTGAACCACGCAGCCGACGAGCTCTCGCGGTTTCAGCCTCTCCCGGGAGAATGGAGACTCCATCCCCGGACGGTTCAGCTGATTTGGGAACAGTTCGGCGACGCACAGGTAGACCTGTTTGCCTCCCACGACTCTTCCCACTGCAGCCTGTATTATTCCCTGACCGAGGGCACGCTCGGCACGGATGCACTGGCGCACAGCTGGCCGCGGGGCCTACGCAAATATGCGTTTCCCCCAGTGAGCCTACTCGCACAGCTTCTGTGCAAGATCAGGGAGGACAAGGAGCAGGTCCTTTTGGTCGCCCCGTACTGGCACGGCCGGACCTGGTTCCCCGAACTCATTCTCCTTGCGACAGCCCCTCCCTGGCCTATTCCTCTGAGACCGGACCTCCTCACTCAGAGACGGGGCACCCATTGGCACCCGCGTCCCGACCTTTGGAACCTCCACGTGTGGCTCCTAGACGGGACCCGGCAGGTTTGAGTGGCCTACCACCTACGGTGGTCGCCACCATCACTTCCGCTAGGGCAGAGTCCACTCGGCATGCCTATGCGTTGAAGTGGAACCTCTTCGTCACCTGGTGCTCTTCCCGCCAAGAAGACCCCTGGAAATGTCCGATCGGGTCCGTGCTTGAGTTTCTCCAAGAGGGGCTGGAGCGAAGGCTGTCTCCCTCCACCCTCAAGGTATATGTGGCCGCAATATCTGCCCACCACGATCTCTTGGAGAACAAAAAGGTAAGTCAGCACGACCTGGTCATCAGGTTCCTGAGGGGAGCTAGGAGACTGAATCCTCCTCGCTCTCCTCTCGTACCCTCTTGGGACCTCGCAGTAGTACTAACTGCTCTGCAGAGACCTCCCTTTGAGCCTTTGCGGTCGGTCGATATTAAGTTTCTGTCTATGAAGACGGCTCTGCTGACCGCATTGGCCTCAGTCAAGAGGGTCGGGGACCTGCAGGCATTTTCGGTTGACGAAGCGTGCCTGGAGTTCGGGCCGGCTAACTCTCACGTGATCCTGAGACCCCGGCCTGGATATGTGCCCAAGGTTCCCACCACTCCGTTCAAGGACCAGGTGGTGAACCTGCAAGCGCTGCCTTTGGAGGAGGCAGACCCAGCCTTGGCATTGCTCTGTCCAGTACGCGCTCTCCGCGCCTACGTAGACATGACGCAGTGTTTCAGGACCTCAGACCAGCTCTTTGTCTGTTATGGTGGAGAGCGGAAGGGAAGTGCTCTCTCAAAGCAAAGGCTGTCTCACTGGATAGTGGACACCATTGCTTTGGCTTACCAGCAGCAAGGCCGACCATGTCCCCTTGGTGTGAGGGCACACTCCACCCGGAGTGTGGCTTCCTCTTGGGCTCTAGCGCATGGCGCCTCGCTAGCAGACATCTGCAGAGCTGCAGGCTGGGCGACACCCAACACATTCGCCAGATTCTACAATCTCCGAGTGGAGCCAGTGTCCGACTATGTACACGCCCCCCCGAGGGGCCGGTGATGGACCAGGTTCAGGTGTCTTCGCTTGCTCGCCACTCCACTCCACGGACTGGATACGTGCGATATTGTCCTCAGGTGAGCTCCCCGAGAGCCCTGAGCTCCTCCAGCACTGTCGACGCCGACATCAGTTCAGTCTGCCCTCTCGAGCCCAGACCCTCATGTCCGGCCAGGTGCCCCATGTGCATGGTTCCCTCTGGCGACCCCCACATGTGTATTTCACCGTAAGTCTCCGCAGTGAGCGGGTTTCTTCCCTTGGCGTGTCCCCGCCACCCCTAGGGTTAAAAATCCACCTTCGGCTGGTACCCTAGAGATCTTCCATATGCAACCCTCTCCGGGTCATATGTGTCTCTTAAGTCCTCCCCACGGGTAGGCATCTTGGCATTCCCTCACTGGGATATGCTTCCCAGTGTACCTTGGTAATCCTGTGTTAAGTGGGAGTCCTTCGTCCGTACTAGTCTTACGACAGGGAACTCACACTTACGCAGGGCGCTGGAAGACGGCTGAGTGGCGGGATTATATTGGGACCCCCATTCGTTAGTCACTAACGTTACGTCGTAGTGACTGAACGAAAGGGAACGTCTCGGTTACGGATGTAACCCTCGTTCCCTGAGGAGGGAACGGAGACGTAACGTCCCCTTGCCACATCAGCTGTGTTGCCTGGAACGCAGGAGTTCAGTCTTGGCTCCTCAAGCAGGTAACATAATGCGATATTGCCTCGTACTTCCTTATATACTCACGCAGTGAGGCGGAGCTACGTATGCAAATTCCGCATGCCCCATGGCATTGGCACGCCATTGGGCGTTTTCTCAAAACTCGAAGTTGATAGGCTTCTAAGCGAAACCCCCATTCGTTAGTCACTAACGTTACGTCTCCGTTCCCTCCTCAGGGAACGAGGGTTACATCCGTAACCGAGACGTTTTGCATAAAGATAATGAAACCTGTTTTACTATTGTAATATTATTTTCATGATTCCCCCAATTTTAATCACCGTGATGTATCCAGATGTTTCTATAATACTCTTTATTCTCAATGCAATGCATACTTTGCTACTTATACTTTAGATATCACAGATGTATACAACAAGATATCATTTTAAATCATAATTTTTTCACATAATTGCAGGAATGTGGGAAATTGTACTTTATGGTCATAAAAAATCCACAATGTTACATTCCTAAAAAAGGAATTCATTTTCTTTTAATATTGAGATGTATGACATGTTCTTGACCAGTTTAATAATATATTGAATTATAAGCTAACATAGGCTCTTACATTTTCATCATATGTGTGGAATTGTTTACATTTACATTTATTCATTTCATTTTGAAAAGAAATTTGTCACAGAGCCAATAATATTCATTGTATATAGTCATTGTGTATATAAGTATACACACACAAAAAAATGGTGTAAACTCAAAAATTACTAGTACATTTTATAAACATAGAAAAAGCAAGTTTGACATTTTTGACAGAGATATTTTCTTGTAAAATATCTTCTAAAAATCACTTTTACAGTGTACAATTATAAAATAAAATCTTGTGGTCAAATTTTGCGGTGATTGGCCAGTAGTGAGCTTTTAAGCATGCTTTATTTGCTCCATTGTTATCATGACCTTTGCTCTTTTCAGTCGGTACACACGTCACCTCATTGGCAAGGCCCATCATGTGACCGCTGTGGACTTCATGGAGAAGTTTGTGGAAAAGAACAGAGAGGAAAACAGTCACCTGGGCAACGCTGAGTTCATCCAAGCTGATGTCACAAAGCTGGACTTCCCTGAACACAGGTGAGAGAAAAAAATGTTACACAGCTACATAGTTCTCTATATCTACATATATATGTATATATTTATCTACATATATATATCTGCGTGTGACCCATGCTGGCAAAATAAGTCGCAATGAGCACATTTTCTAAAATGTTATTGCTATAGTCTCTATTAAAAACCCTTCAAAATGATGTAGGATTTGTTTGAATCGGAATGAGCTACAAAATGGCTGGGCTACACCAGTTTGAAGTCGATAGAGTTGACAAAGTTTGGTTACAGTTTCCTAAAGGTTCCAAAACAAATTCACCTTAAATTCCCTGATTATTAACATTATTAATTTTTGGGTGAACTATCTCTTTAATAGCATAATAACTTTACATTCTCATTCTAAAAAATATCTTGCTCTCTCTCTCTCTCTCTCTCTCTTGCTCTCTCTCTCTTGCTCTCTCTCTCTCTCTCTCTCTCTCTCTCTCTCTCTCTCTCACACACACACACACACACTTTCTGTTTCAGTTTTGACCTGATCTTCTCTAATTGGCTGTTGATGTATCTGAGTGATCAGGAGTTGATGTCATTGGCTGAGAAGTTTCTCAGGTGGCTCCGCCCAGGCGGCTACCTGTTCTTCAGGGAGTCCTGCTTCCACCAATCAGGTTAGAGAAACAATGTCCTGTAGTCCTGTAGCCTTTATGGCAGGGGTGTCCAAACTCGGTCCTGGAGGGCCACTGTCCTGCAGAGTTTAGCTCCAACTTGCCTCGACACATCTGCCTGGAAGTTTCTAGTATGCATGTAAGATCTTGATTATCTTGTTCACATGTGTTTGATTAGGGTTGGAGCTAAACTTTGCAGGACAGTGGCCCTCCAGGAGCAGGATTGGACACCCCTGCTTTATGCCAATGATGTAAAATTTCGTATTTTTCACTAATTATATTGAAATCTTATTCTCTGATTGGTGACAAAATAATGTGACAACTCTATATTAATGGAACCTGTTACGCAAATAAACTATATTATTTATATAAACATTGACATAACTACTCAGTTTATATTATCATTATTGGAGACTGAAATGTGTTAAAATATAGGGCAGGAGGATTTTAATCAATCGGAAACAAGGGCTGGATGGCGATAAAATTTGGCGCTGGACAAATCCAGCCCATCCGGCCCATGAGTTCACCTGTGAATGTTTTGCTGGGGGTAGGGCCTTAAATTTGAGTTAATAAATAAAATATGACAGAATAATGATATATATTATTGAATTTACTGCAAATACAGTAATATGTAATATGTGTTGAACATGACAGTAAAGCACTGATTTTGAGCTAGTATGCCGTAAAGTAGCTACATTTACTGCTCACCCTGATGTCATTCCAAATGTATGGCTCTCTCTTTGTTTTTTTTTCAATAGAAGTCAAGGGTAACCCAAAATGGTTTGGTTACAAACATTCTTCAAAATGGTTTCTAAAATAGAAATAAATTATATTAAACTATACAATTTGTAATAATAATAAAAAAAAAAAGTGTAAACACATGTAGAAACTACAAAAACAACCTCTATGAAAGAGATTTATACTCCCCAATATTTAATTTAACAGCAACATTTTAAATATTTTTAATATTAATATTTTATGCCAAAACACAGTGTTTGTAACGGCAAGGTAAATAATAAGCTGGTGCTGGATTGACAATTTACCTTGTCAGGTAGTTTACATGGTCGTGACTTTTTCGGCTACAAATAGATTCACTACACGACTGTATAACACAAAATTGTCAAATTGTCACAAAAAAGTCAAATCTGGATGGATTTGGCAGAAATGGCACTATTAAATCGTGGATCAAGAGACTTCTATTACTTGATAGAGCGGCAGCACCATCGGATAGCGCCATACTCTCTATGGCCAGTACATGCCTGTTGAGAACTGACTGTATGTTGAAAGTATCTCTGTGACAGATGGTTAAAAAAAAAGTAAAAGGGCTTTATGTTGTCAGTCGAAAAGAAAAGTCCTTTCAGAGACAGAACAAGTTATTGCTTTTTGATGAAAGGTTATGACGACGAGGACGCATTTATGAATCACGCTTTATTGCTTTCATTGTTGGTTTTAATATTTCTATAAGTGAAAGTATTTCTACAGGTTTGTCTTTTTGACCTCCACAGGTGACCTCAAGCGAGATTTTGACCCCACACACTACAGAAGTCCTGCTCACTATAACCATCTGATGACATTCGTGTTGCTGAACGAATCAGAGAAGACAGAAAAGAAATGCTACGGCTTTGAAATGGTGCTCAATAAAACAGTTCAGACCTATGTGAAGGTAAACCAGTCAGTCACTAAACTAATATCAAGACATGAACAGTATAAAAGTATATAAAAAACCCTGAAATTAAACTTCCTTGTTTTGTTTTAGATGAAGAACCACCAGAACCAGTTGTGCTGGCTCATGCAGAAATCCCGTCGTGATGCGGTAGATCAGCATCAGGGTGGCTTTTCCACATTTCAGCAGTTCCTGGATAACCAGCAGTACACCCGAAGAGGAATATTATGTTACGAGAAGATGGTCGGCTCTGGATACGTCAGCACAGGCGGACTCAGCACGACCAAGGTCAGGGGTGCAGAATACGCACGTTATACATTGTCAACGAGTCATGTGAAGTTCATTTAAATGCATACATACACTGCCATTCTGAGTTTTTAATCGGTACGATTTTTTATGTTTTTAGAACAAAAAAACTGTAATATTTTGAAATATTACTAAAATGTAAAATAACAGTTTTCTATTTGAATATATTGTTAAAATGTCATTTATTTCTGTGATCAAAGATGAATTTTCAGCATCATTACTCCAGTCTTCAGTGTCACATGATCCTTGAGAAAATTTGATTGGTCCGAACAGCTCTGTTTCGAGCATAGTTGCTCCACGACGGATCAAGTCCAGACCGAACTTCCCGACCTCAAATGCTGTGGGCGGGGCTAAGTTCGGCTGGCATCCAGGCTAAAGGTGCTGATCCTGCTGATCCACTTCTGTCGCGCCACACTCCACTTTATTCCTATGGGTGACGTCAAGCGACTTTAACACGCCCGCAAAGCATTCCGGGAAGGCGGCACTGCATTTGAACAAATGCTGCGTGTCAAAAAAGCTGGCCGAAGCTCAACTTTATGCAAATTAAACCGTTGAACGCGACGTGACTATCCAATAGAAGTAGAGCACATGGATACGGGGGAAGTCTCTCGCTGGTCCTTTGTTTTTCTTTCCCCGCTGGCTCAAATGCACGCCCATAGCGGTAAACTTGCGGAACGCCCGTCAACATACACATGAGGGGAAGCGTCACAACACCTCCCTTCAGTCGTGCCACAAAAGTGGATCTGTATCGTAACAGTTTGAATGAATCAATAATTGACTCATATACAATACAATCACTTGCCGCCACCTACTGGAGTAAATATGTAACTTTTGGAAAGAGTGAAACTCTAGGGGCCCTATTTTAATGAGCTGATCACATGATCTGAATCCACTTTTGCTAGTTTAACAACGAAACAAAAGCGGTCGCCGTACCAGGCCCATGGTCCAAAAGTGTTGTACCTTGTCTCTTAATTAATTAAGTCATGGGTGTGTTTTGGATGTAACGTGCAGTTAACCAATCAGTCTCATCTCCCATTCCCTTTAAAAGCCAGTTGCGCTCGCACCATGGCGGATTCGCTATTTACATAGAGGAAAGACTTAACCCTTCTCCAGAGAGGAATCCTTTTATTTTTAATATTTAAAAATGTGTGTGTGCTGCTGCGCGTGAGTGTACGTGCGTTGTGCACCGCCTATAGGCTCATATTACTAACACGGCCTTTAAATAACACAAAAATGCTGCACTATTGACTTTAGACCAGGTTTTTGTTGGTCAGTGGCGCAGTCGTTTTCAGTTCCTCAAAATAGCAACGCTCCAACAATGCTCCTGATCACACCTGGGGCCTCATTTATAAACATTGCGTACGCACAAAAGAAGGCGTACGCCGCTCTCTACGCAATAATTGGTATTTATAAAAAGCAAACTTGACGGGAAAATGTGCGGTCCTTCATGCAAGCTCTGACCCAGGCGTACGCACAGAAACGGGTGAAATGAGAAATGGCGACACCGTCGGCAGATGGAAGAAACACGTGAAAGTGTGTAAAACTGTAGACCGTTGTGTAAAAGAAATGGCAATACTGCCTCTCATAAATAACATGAAGACTTCACAAAGCAAGTCTTACAATTAACAGCCTAAACGAACACCCGTTTGATCGATCTGCAGTGCAAAACAAACAAAATCAAACGAAAATTACAATAGAAATGCAAAAAAAAAAAGTGAAATATGTTCTGCAACAATATTGGCATGTTATGCAATTAATCCTCATAAATAATATGTATGGTAAACAGAACGAAATAATGTACAAAACTGATATTCTCGTCAATGTGTCCGTCTGGCGGAGCAGATATAGATGCAATTAGATAGACAGATAGATAGATAATTATGGAGATAGATAGATAGATAGATAGATAGATAGATAGATAGATAGATAGATAGATAGATAGATAGATAGATAGATAGATATATAGATAGATAGATAGATAGATAGATAGATAGATAGATAGATAGATAGATAGATAGATAGATAGATAGATAGATAGATAGATAGATAGATAGATGTATTAATTGTCCACTGGGGAAAGTTGTTTTCATAGTAAAAATTTCTTCATCAGCTACGGAATCATGGTATTCATGCAAATGCCTTTAGTTTGTTTTATTTTCGATAAAATAACATATGACGTATGTCTCAACCATTCAGAAAGCTGCAAGAAATTACATTTGCACTGAACTATTTCCCATTTCCACGTAGATAATAGGGATAGGGATTAATAGGGATTCCCCAATAATTGCCGCCAGTCTCTCATCAAGAGGGGTCAGCTCCGGTGTCCCCTTTCCCCCACCCGTGGCAGACTCACTCTGGCGATGGAGCGCTAGACGCTTTTTTGCCTCGACTTTGATGTCCGACCATTTCTTTCTTTTTTCGGCCACGGTCCGAGGTTGTGGGGCTACAGCATTTAGGCGTCTGCAACCTTTTGCCACTCAAGTGTCTTTTTGGCATTAGTAATGCTCACACTGTGTCACTCCAAAAAATATTTTTCTCCTCTTTTCCACCTCGCCAACGATAATTTCTACTTCGCATTGAGTGAAGTTACGTTTTTTTGATTTCCTCTCTGTATTTGCCAAGATTTCGCAATCGATGAATATTAACTTGTGGGCGTTTCACAGACTATTTATGGGCAACTATGGGCGTGACATGAAGCCGCAAAAGCTGCGCTACATTTAGAATTGATTGTGATTTATTAAGGGGAAACATGCATAGGATGTGCGTGCGCACGGTTTTATCAATCCGAATATTTCTGTGCGTATGCACGTCCAATGTTTCATCCGTACGCCACTTCTGACGCAAATCCTACGCAAAGTTTTATAAATGAGGCCCCTGGTGTTCAGCCCAGATGCCCATGGGTGAACAGATGCGCCAGTGCATTTGATATTTAAACAATGTGGAGCTGGACGTGAAAATGATAACCGTGTCAGGCTGAAACTAGCAAAAAACACTCGCGTGAGTCACGCCTGGCGTCGCATTGTGCCGGGTGAGTGATAGGGCCCTAGATCAGTAATACTAAGACATCAAACTTTTTTTTATAATTGTTTTAATATCAGTGGAGAACTACTGCTCTCTGCATTCTCTGTGTTATCTCATAATTTAGTGAATAATTAAAGGTTTGTTTTCTGTTGATCTCTTTGATATATTAATCTGTAACCCATCAGGAGTTTGTTGACATGCTGAACTTGACTGCAGGAGAGAAGGTTCTAGATGTTGGCTGTGGGATTGGAGGTGGAGATTTCTACATGGCCAAGGTGAGCCAAAGGTTGACATATGATGGGGTAATGTGTTGCCACAGAATGTGTTTCATGCTCTTTAAGTCCACTTTCCTCAGGACCTTTAAACTTTCTAGAGACATAAATGTTATCAAACATAAATTCAGTTGAATCTATTATTTACAGGTGTTGGCTTACAATCTGACTACTTACATATGATCATTCACATGGACCAAGGTTTATTTTTCTCCATCAGGTCACCTGATGGGGTTTTGGTTTCCTTGCCACTGTTGCCTCTGACTTGGTTTGCTCAGTTGGGGACACTAAATTTTTCTAAATTATTCAACTAAATATCCAAATAAATCTAATTATTAAACTAAATTAACCATATCAACTAAATTTCTGATCTAATTACTGATCTAAAGCCCACACTGTCACTGTATGATAATTGAAATTAACTGATGACATCACCGTTTCCTCCAGAATGGCTATACAGCTGAATAAAATTATGCTGCATTGTTTTCCTGTTTAACACTATAAAGGTGCTTTGAAACAATCTGCATTGTAAAAAATAAAAGCGCTATATAAATAAAGTTGACACCTGTTGTTTCTGATTACCATGATTAATTACTGACTACTGTTTTAATGACAGACCTTTGGAGCGGAGGTTCTGGGGATGGACCTGTCCTCAAACATGGTGGAGATCGCCACGGAGAGAGCCGTCAAAGAGAAACTCCCATTAGTAAGTTGACTTTTTAAAAAAATACATAGCAACAGTTTGCCAACCACCCATGACACCCTAGTAACCACATAGCAAAGGCAAAAAACTACCTAGAACAGCTTCTTAACTGGATAGCGACATCCTGGCAACCACTCACAACACCATAGAAACCACATAGCTAAGGCAAAAAATACTCAAAACAGCTTCTTAACTGCATAGCAACACCCTGGCAACCACCCACAACACTTTTACAACAATCTAGCAACTGCATCGCAACACTCTGACAACCTACCAGATCACCCTAGCAACCTCATAGCAAATCACACACTACTCAAAACAGCTCACCAACTGCATAGCAACACTGTAGTACCACATGGACACCTGAATGACCAACCACAAGTACAACTACTCAGAACTGCTCAGAAACCACATATCAACACCGTAGCAACCACCTATAACAACCTAGCAACTGCATAGCAACAAAAAAAAAGAGTTTTTTTTATTTTTTATGTCTAGCTTTGAGAATGAACTGCATTCTGGGACAGTTTTGGGTGTCGTTCTTCACTTCCTGATAGCAGATTAACTTTGTCCTCCCTCTGCAGGTGCAGTTTGAGGTGTCTGATGCCACAAAAAGAAGGTTTCCTGAAGCCACATTTGATGTGGTTTACAGCAGAGACATGATTCTGCACATCAGAGACAAACTTGATCTCTTCAGAAAATGTTATGTGAGTGTTCACAGAGGTAAACAGGTGCTTGTCTGCATGTTTTCATGCCTGTGACTTTATATGTGGTAGAAGTAGCATATATTTGTATGTGTGCATGCATAAGGCTTGTGTGTGTTTGTATGAAAACATACAAATGATTATCTGTATGTGTAAATGTCAGTGGGTAGTCAGTGTGTGTGTGTGTGTGTGTGTGTGTGTGTGTGTGTGTGTGTGTGTGTGTGTGTGTGTGTGTGTGTGTGTGTGTGTGTGTGTGTGTGTGTGTGTGTGTGTGTGTGTGTGTGTGTGTGTGTGTGTGTGTGTGTGTGTGTTCCGGTGAATATGTGTGTGTTAGGTGTTCAGTGTTTGTGGTTTTATCAGTTAAGATTATCTTGAGCCCCTTTATTTTTTTACTAAGAAGACTCAAATGAGATGATCCATTACTTATGGCATATAAAAACAAGCTTTTGTGTTTGTATTGATCTATAGTGGATAGTATCCAAATAGGCAAATGCAATTACATACCATACTGACATGAAAAATAATTTTCAGGAAATAAAAGTATAGGGCAAACTGGATGTGCATGGTCTGCCCTCTAATGGACAAATCATGTATTGTCATACGAGTACATAACAGATTGAACTACTGCTTTAACATGCTTGTGTTTTTCAGTTATGGCTGAAGCCGGGCGGTAAGCTGTTGATCAGTGACTATTGCTGTGGAGAGAAGCCCTGGTCTCCAGCATTTCAGGATTACATCAACCAGAGGGGATATATTCTCTACACACCTCAGAAATACGGACAGGTGGGACACGGAATACACAAGAACACCTAACATACCTAAAATATAATCATAGTGTACTATTAAAGCTGGCTTGTGGTTGGATTTAGAATCAAGATGTTTTTACTAGATAAGTAAAATAACATAAGATATATATATATATAACTCAAAAAAGAGTTTTTACTTAAAACAAGCAAAATTATCTGAAACAAGATTTCAAACAGAAAATAGAATATTTTTCTTACCCCATTGGCAGATCATTTTGGAAAAAATATCTTGTCGACTCATTTTACTCATCTAGTAAATTCATCTTGATTTAAGAATTTTTAGATATTTAGACTAGAATCAAGACAATAAAATAGAATAAAATAATAGTAATAAAATACTAAATGTCACAATTCACCAGAGTGAGTGCCCGTGATTACCAGCAGAGGGCACTCCACCCCGGACTGTCACTCCTTCATAGACTACATTACCCATAATCCTTTGCCCGGACTCATTAGCACTCACTGTTTACACCTGTGTCTCATTTCCTTGTTCACTTCACCCTTTATAAGCCTGGTTATTTCAGTCATTCATTGCGAAGTCTTGTTTTGTGTAACACTAGCCTGGATGCCAGCCGAACTTAGCACCACCCACAACATTTGAGCTCGGGCAGTTCAGTCTGGACTTGATCCGTAGAGAAGTAATTATGCCCGAACAGAAACTGTTCGGACCAATGAAATTGTCAGGGCGGGCTTTAGACGATGATGGACAGATGATCAACAGTAACATAATCATCCACGTCATCAAAAGGCGCTTGGGTTGAATTTGTTCTAATCCTAAACGGAGAACTTGTTCATATATACATTCACCTTTACTATTTCTCTCAGAAATGATGATCGTGTTGGTAAGTACTCTGTGTATCCTTAAATTCTTTTTTTACAACACCAGCAAAGACCGTTTACAATCATCTTTTTCTTCTAACGTTACTTATTCCAGCGTGCAGACAGGGTTGCCAAGTTTTTACAACAAAACCTGCCCAATTGCTACTCAAAACTAGCCAAAAACAAGCCCAATAGCTTTCTGGGGGGGTTCTCCGGGAAAAAATGGCATTTGGGGGGTAAAATATGTGTTATTTTGGCAGAGCTGGCAGCTAAAATTCGCATTCCTGGGTCTGTATCACATAATTGGGGTCGCTTCAACCCTCGGACTTGGCAACACAGTGCAGTTGAGTTCTGTTGACATTTGACAACTAACGTTATGCGTCGCTCCGTTGCTCTGATTGGTTGTAGGTCTATCCAATTGAGGTCTTTCCTGGTTCGGTTGAAACGCCCCATAATCACAGCCCAACGGAGCAGTATTACTCATTGAGGGGGCAGGTCAGATATCTGTGTCTCTTCTTTTATACACCTATCCTTCTCAATGTTCATATATTCAGTCCTTAAAGAATAAAAGAATATCTAGTATGTATGTCTCTCTCTGGCGAAGGAGAGCGATTGCTGTATCTTTGTTTGGGTATTGGGTGTTCTTTTGATAAATGTCAGGATCCGCTGACACTAACTAGAGTGCGATATACCCTAGTGCTTTTGTGTGTGCACGTTGTATGATCTGTGCAGGCCCAATATTGAAGATGGACGTTTTCTGCACACAACACCAGACCTGAAGACGCCTTTCATTGCCTTTTTGACGCCTTTTTGATGACGCCTATTCATCTTCAAACAGTGGTACTAGAGGATGTGGTGCTGGTCCTTCAAGAGTCACTCTCAACCTATCGGTCCATAAAGCCTATAAAAAAACCTTCTTCATGTATTTTACAACACTTCAGCTTATGATTCTTATCTAGTGGGGGTCTTTTTTTTAGGATTCTTTACCTAACTGAAGTCTCTGAGATCCTGACACCTTGCACTTCTGGAGACTCCAGGTAGGTTGCAGCTCTGGAAAATGGTGGCGCTGGAGACTAAAGGGTTCCTGATGGTTTCACCCTTAATTCTTCACCTTAATTCTTAATTCTTTTGCAGTTAACAGGCGTCTTTTCTTCACCACCTGTTTTTGTCAGATCCTGCTGACCCAACGAGCATTTCACTGTCCAATGGTCATGCCTTAACTGCAATGTCTAGTATTGCATTAGTATTGCATCCTTCTCATGGGCATTTAATACTTTTTGACTTTTCAGTCTGAGTTAAATCTCTTTTTTGGCTCAATTTATCTGTAAAAGAAAACATGCCTAATAATTCTGCACACCTGAATATAAGGTGATTTTTCATTTCCAGCCTTCATGAACAATTATATATCACTTATACATTATTAAATACTAAACCAATAGTAGTTATTAGGGTTACTGTGGTTTGGAATTGGTCAAATGTGCCTGGAAAAAAAATATGATCAGAAAATCAACGTGCCTAATAATTCTGCACTCCCTGTATAACTGTTCAGAAATTGTATGTACGAGAGGCAGAGGCGGGGAGACTGTTAGAGGGAGCGCGGCCTACAAACTCCTTGTGAGCTGGCTTCTGCTGATGAAACTGCAAACTATTCTTCAGTAAATTTTTCTTGAATTAATCTAACTCCTGACTCTTGGTCTTCATTTTTCACTACTGGTCCTGGGTCCTAAGCTGTTACCCCAACAGCATATTCTGACTAGAATTGAGTATGACGACGTCAGGCTAGTGTAACACTGCATTTCTGAGCGTTTTCCCTGGTTTCATGTCTCTTGGTCTTGGACTACTAGCCCGTTCTGTGGATTACCCTTTTGCCTGTCTCTTCTGTTTTGTTTGCCTGATTGGACTGATTACCTGTTCTGACCTGTTTTTGACCACGTTTGTGGATTATCCTTTAATAAAGCTGCGTTTGGATCCTCTACCTTCCATCTTAGAGCAGTATGTTACAATAAGAAAAGCATTTTTTGCAGTGTGTGGTCTCTAAAGCTCAGGTTTTCCAAAAATGGGTTGCCAGGATGATTTAATCAAAATGGAGTTACATTAAAAATAAAAAAAATTGTTTTCATAACATTAAAGTCTATAGGCCTACATAAAAGGAATAAATATGCTAAATAGATTTGACTTAAACAATTAACAGATTAAAGCTGCAGTCCTTAACTTTTTTAGATGATAAATTTCTCCAAAATAAATTTGAGCAAGTACATAACCAGCCAGTGTTCAATACTATCTGCTTACCTTAGCTCGATTTACAACGGTAAGCTTGTAGTAATGTTTTTAATTCCAGTGGTACTGGTGGATTTCCGCAAGAAATTCAAGCATGTCTTTGCGTCATTATGTCACATCTGTACACATAAAGGTGTCCCGGCTAGTAGGTTATATTGCGTGTGAGGATGTTGGAGGTGGAGATTTATAGCCTTTTCTCACAGCACTTGATATAATTAAACTTCTCAATTTGATGGCGGATCCAGAAAGGTTCAAACACAATCACCAGTGACAACTGGGGATTCACCCGTTGCAAATGCAAAAGACTTTGGACTTTCGGGGTGCGTCTCAATCAGCTCCCTAGCTCAGTAGTCAGGGCACTGGGGTGCGTTTCCCAAAACCACAGTTGCTAACTAAGTTAGCAACTTTGTTGGTTGCAATGTAATTTCCCATTGCCAACCAACTAAGTTGCTAACGGGTTACAACTATGGTTTTGGGAAACGCACCCCTGATCAGGACATGAGTCAATGGGCTGACTCCCTGATCAGTGCCCTGACTACTGAGCTAGGGAGCTGATTGAGATGCACCCTCAGAGTGGCTACAGAAAAAAAGAGACTTCAACCAGGCCCATGCGAAAACAAGAATAAAAATGGCTTTTGAAATGTGGCGTGAACTCCGTGTTTTAAAGGGGTTCAAAATGGACGCAGAGACCGCCCTTTTCTGCTGGACAAGACTTTTCAGTGGTTAAATTATGTAATAGAAGCACACTTGTTTGCTTAATTCATACAGTTACAGAGTTTTCTTTGTGCCGTTCTCGTTTTGCTATATCAATTATTTTGCGCTAGCTATGAGTCGGAGCAATTCACCTCTACTCCACATTCATTTGTTGGTAAATGACAGTTAGAAATTAGACTGCACAGAAATGGAAACTAAACTACAGGTAGCCCTAATACATATTAAATGTAGTCACGCTATGCTGATGTTAACATTAACCATTTATAAACAAAGTATAATTTGCACGGTTTGACGTGATATGATAAGCGATCGTTAGATTTAATCATCACGATTTACTGCAATTATTTTTCCCCCTTAGTTGGTCAGAACAAAAGTGGATGTTATCTACTTACTTGTTCAGATGACATTTTCCGGTGAAAATTCTTATGTTGGTTATACTTTCAAAAAGTATAATCTGTGATTCTGAATGACAGTATCCACACCGGCGCGGTGACTGACAGCCGCATATTCTCCTCAAAACATTGGATTCCTCCACGCTGTGCCGTGCTGAGGAATTGTGTGCGGAGACAACAGAAAGCTCATCCTGTTTGTTTGTTTTATTTTACAAAGGCACAATGTTCTGTTTTATTCTGAGTGTACACCATAGACTGTAAGAGAAGATGGACGACGCATCTTCACTCTCTTCCGTTGAAGTAAGTGAAGCCGCCAGTGTTCAAATAGGGCGCTGACATCTTGGGTCTTGAGAAAAGAAACCGAAAAGAAGATAGCATGAAGAATGTTTGTAACCAAGCAGATAGAGCAACCATTGACTACCATAGTAGGGGGGAAAAAAAACTATGGTAGTCAATAGTTGCTCTATCTGCTTGGTTACAAACATTCTTCATGCTATCTTTTGTGTTCAGCAGAACAAAGAAACTCATACAGGTTTGGAACAACTTGAGGGTGAGGAAATGAAGACAGAATTTTAATTTTTGGGTGAACTATCCCTTTAAGAAAAGCGCTGAGCTGAATATTTGTGCCATCTAGTGGTTTAAAGGAGATTAAAGTCAAATGGTCCATTCTTGGCTTGTTTGCATGTAAATGGTTGTAGGCCTATATATGGTTTGTGTCAATTTAAAAAAAGGGGGTTTCTCTTAAAGTTTGAAAACCACTGGTCTATAGCATCCTTATTAGCACAACTGTCTCCCATGCCAGAGACGCCATTTTGAATCCCATTCGGAGCGGATCGATCAGGACTGGTTACATGTACGCAGGGGCGTAGAACCAAATGTTGGGCCCTGGTCAAAGAAACAAAGGGGTGGGACACTTCACCGTAGATTTTCACTATTATTTAAAACTTTTTTATTTTTTACAAGGTCTATATTCAGAGTGTCAAAAAGAAACTATTAACATAGCAACACAATAATATAATTAGGGATGCACCGAATATTCGGCCGCCGAAAATGGCCAACAGTGCATTTTCGGTTTTCGGCCGAAAGACTTTTATCACCAAACAACGCGGCCGAAATGTTGTGATGACGCAAACAGAAACCGCGACCTGCACGTGCTTGTCTGAAGCAATAAATGCTTATAGCAGCGTGAAAAACACCGCTTTTAGCCTATTGAAATAGTAAATGGGACATATACTATATTGTCAAAAGTTTTGGAACGCCGGCCTTTACATGCACATGAACTTTAATGACATCCCATTCTTAATCTATAGGGTTTATTATGGAGTTGGCCCACCCTTTGCAGCTATAATAGCTTCAGCTCTTCTGGGAAGGCTTTCCACAAGGTTTAGGAGTGTGTTTATGGGAATTTTTGACCATTCTTCTAGAAGAGCATTTGTGAGGTCAGGCACTGATGTTGGACGAAAAGGCCTGGCTCTCAGTCTCCGCTCTATTCATCCCAAAGCTGTTCTATCGGGTTGAGGTCAGGACTCTGTGCAGGCCAGTCAAGTTCCTTCACACTTGCTCATCCATGTCTTTATTGGGCGACGCTTTGTGCACTGGAGCGCAGTCATGTTAGGACAGGAAGGGGCCGTCCCCAAACTGGTCCCACAAAGTTGGGAGCATGAAATTGTCCGAAATGTCTTGGTATGTTGAAGCATTTAGAGTTCCTTTCACTGGAACTAAGGGGCCAAGCCCAACCCCTGAAAAACAACCCCACACCATAATCCCCCCCCCCCTCCACCAAACTTTACACTTGACACAATGCAGTCAGGCAAGTACCGTTCTCCTGGCAAACGCCAAACCCAGACACGTCCATGGGATTGTCAGACAGAGAAGCGTGATTGGTCACTCAGAGAACACGTCTCGACTGCTCTAGAGTCCAGTGGCGGCGTGCTTTACCCCACTGCATCCCACGCTTTGCATTGCACTTGGTGATGTAAGGCTTGGATGAGCTGCTCGGACATGGAAACCCATCCCATGAAGCTCTACACACTGTTCTTGAGCTCATCTGAAGGCCACACAATGTTTGGAGGTCTGTAGTGATTGACTCTGCAGAAAGTTGGTGCACTTCTGCGCACTGTAACCCTCAGCATGCGCTGACCCCGCTCTGTGATTTTTTTTTTTACGTGGCCTACCACTTCGTGGCTGAGTTGCTGTTGTTCCCAATTGCTTCCACTTTGTTATAATCCCACTAACAGTTGAGCGTGGAATATTTAGTAGTGAGGAAATGCCACGAATGGACTTATTGCACAGGTGGCAACCGATCACGGTACCACGCTTGAGTTCACTGAGCTCCTGAGAGCGACCCATTTTCTCACTAATGTTTGTAGAAGCGTCTGCATGACTAGTGCTTGATTTTATACATCTGTGGCCCTGGAAGTGATTGGAACACCTGAATTCAACGATTTGGAGGGGTGTCCCAATACGTGTGGCAATATAGTGTATATATAGCCTACAGAAAGCTTACGCTCTCAGTGCACTCTCAGTTTCAGTACTAAACTCTTGCGAAAACTCTCGTTTTAAGCACAAAGAATCTCTTATTTTGGTTACAATGAAGGGATTTGCGATTTGTTCAGCTGAGCTCGCCCTGAAAGAAAACAGTGCTGAAAACGGAAATGTTGTAAACCGGGACCATTTGAATGCAGCCGTGTATCTGTGTGTATCGAATGAAGTCTTTGTACTCAGTAAAACTGGTACTGCAGGGGGAAAAAAGTAGTCAGAAGTTTTCTGCCCTCCTGCAGCTTTTTCTTTTTCCCTCCGCTCCTGTTTCATGTTTTGTTGTGTGAGGCTTCTTTCCACACCATTTTTCCTTTTGATAGGGCGATCGTTAACATGGGAGGGCACAAGCTGCTAAGCAAATAAAGAACTTGCAAATGGAAAATTGAGACTTGCAAATTGTTATTCCTACTGATAGCATAATATTATAACTATGTAATATTGTCATGTTAATATTGTGGATTATCAATATATCTTGGTAGGGGCCCCGGTTACTCGGTTCCACTATTACCCCCTGTCTGACGCCCCTAACTGTACGTGCCAAGTAAAGTTGACAGAGGAACAAAAAGCTTGTTTATTCACCTTGACCATGATAATATCGAGTGTGTTTGTGTGTTTTTCAGTTCCTGAGCGAGGTGGGATTCAGTAATGTCCGTGCAGAGGACAGGACACACCAGTTTATTCAGGTCATAAAGTCTGAACTGCAGAGAGCCGAGGAGATGAAAGAGGAGTTAATACAGGTAAACACACACACACTTTACAACCTCACATTTGCATGCACACTGTTCTAGGAAATATTTTATTTCCCATTTCTCCCCTTTTTTATGTGTGCACGCATGCTGAAAGAGCGCTTGTAATCGCTGTCTCCTCCACAGGAGTTCTCTAAGGAAGACTATGATACCATCATAAACGGATGGACAGAAAAACTGCAGCGCTGTGAGACAGGAGACCAACGATTGGGGCTTTTCTATGCCACCAAAGAATGAGCAAGAGGAGAAAACCAACTAATGACCAAACCAGAATCACTATTTTCAGATTAAACTCTGTTAATTCTGTGAATTCCACAACAGTGTTTCAACATTTAAATATTTTCAGAGCCGTAAGACCAACATACTGTTATGCAGCATAAGTGAATAAAACTTTCTTTGTTGATTTGAATCTTTTGATGTGTGCTTTTAAAGTGTTTGATAAAATCCTCAAAATCCCATGTGCAGTGAAAGTATAAAGTGTACAGCTGTTCTAACACACAATGAGCTTTAGATCTTATTATGAGCTGCAGATTGTTGGGGTAACAGCTTAGGATAACAGCAGAGAAAATGCACAGTCACGGTAAATTTCCACACAAGGATAGATAGCAGAGCATATCACTAAAATGGTAGACTAGTTGTCGCCCCATGACTAGATTTAGATCACAATGACCCAGAGGTTGCAGAAAGGCGTCTTCAGGTCTGGTGTCGTGTGCAGAAAACGTCCATCTTCAATATTGGGCCTGCACCAATCATCTACCGCGCACACACAAAAGCTCTCTAGAATCACAGGTCTCCCAAGGTTTGAGTTGGTGAGATCTGGTCCCAACCAGAGAAAGTTTTCCAAAACATATTGATAACATGTGCTTTTCTCTCAGTAAGAGATACAGACAATAGTACAATTGTATTCATATTGATTCTTTAGGGTTTCAGTAAAAGGAAATATAAAATTAAATTAAATAAAATGAAAGACAAATCCATATTTCATCTCTGGAAGCTGTCACCAATCAGAGACCAAATACAAACTTTAGAAAATATAAAGGTAGAAACAATCATTGGTCCCCTTGATTTAAGCAAAATCATAACTGGAAAGAATCATTAAAGTCATAATAATTATATAGGAGGATGAATATTGATTGAGGCTTTGATTATGAATTTAAGTAGGATATATATATATATATATAATTATATTGAAGCAGTGGTAGATTCCTGCATCTTTCAGCCCCCCCCCCTTAAGCCAATTTTGGGGTCCCCACCTCCAACAAATGGTATTTAGGCAGCTTCATAATTTCCAATGCCCCCCATTGTCAAGTTATAATTTTGAAAAACATAAAAGCTCTTTTCCCCTCAAGAATTTAACTGGGATAATTTGGCTTTATCATTGACTTGATTGATCACCAACAAACACATATCCATCCTCATCATTACCACCAAGATAAATCACTCAAAAATAGGGATTGTAAATACTTTTTTTCTTTCAAAACACAGATCTTTTTCAGGTACAAAACACAATGGTGGCCTGAAATAAAAATAAACAACAAAATAATTAAAACAGAATAATCCATCCAATTACATTCAGTCTCTAAATAAAACACCCTTCAGTTTACCGTCTACATACATGTACCATCGTAATTACCTCACATCCTATACCTTTCTTCTTCAAACAGAACCAAACTAGAACATTCATCTCATCCATCTCAATCATTATTTTCACATTCTCAAGAACCTTCTTGTTAAACTTGCTATTTCCATCAAACCCAACTTTTCACTCATCATCATTTTTTTAACCATAAATGTGACCAGTCACGGAAAGTAGGGACACAAGTCGGTTCTGGGGCATTTTGAGATATTCACAGATTCTGAAAGTGTAGTCTCCAAGCTTTCCAACAATGTGTAACACATGGAAATCTGATAATGTTTGGAGAAGTGCAGTTCTCACCTGTTCTCACCTGTTGGGAGTGACAATAGGGCTCATTTACATCTCATTTAGATAAGCCACACCCCCTGTAAAGCTGCATGGTTGCATAGCAACGACAGACCCAACGGGATGCATTGTGTACTTTTTGAACAGGATTCTGTGATAACCGTGATCATTTTGGTCACTATAATCATGAAATGAATTCTATGATAAACTAAAATCGACTATAATTATGTGTTTTTATAGTATAATATGCAAAGAACAATTTTCTATAAGAAAAAAATATGGAAATCTATATTTTTTTTAAAATATTCTATATTTTGTTATTTTCTCTGATATTTAAGAGTAACATAGGCCTACAAAGACTCTTTAAGGTCTAAAACAGTTTGGATAGTTGTTAATACAGCGTTCCCACAGCTTGGTTAACTTCAAATTCAAGAACCTTTCAAGGACTTTACTTTTGGCCATATGACAGAGGTCTGATATTCTATTTGTCATATTTCTGTTTTGCATAAAACTGAAGAATATTCGGTACATCCTATACTGTATTCTAAAATGATCTAAAATGATATTAACTTTTGCATGGATTTTATTGAGCTTAGGCTCATGTAACCAGTCTATTTTTGCAATATTTCACGGTGTGTCTGTGAAACGCTGAGGTACCGTAGTGGTTTTGTGCGTGCGTGAACATCATGGCAACGTACAACACAAAGTACCTCACGTGGGAAACACTTAACGTAACACGTAAATGCAAGTAACACACGTAAATCAAACATAGTCCATGAAGTGTTGTCGAAATAACACATTATCGGACCGGAGAGAATAATATGGAATTTCTTCCACAAAATAAATTCAAGCATTTTTAAGGACCTGTATGTATGTTTATTTTCAGTCATGTCGTTGTACACAGCCCTCTCTTTCTGCACAAGGGAAAGATGATCTTGTTGCTTCTTTACTGCTTCAGACTTTCTGTCATCTGGGAGGTTTGCACTTCATATCAGCTGCTCGTTATTGCTTTGGCACTGCCAGCAGAGATCTGTGCGCGGCCAGCCACCAGGGTTGCCAGGTTTTCACAACAAAACCCACATAATTGCTACTCAAAACTTGCCCAAAACAAGCCCAATCGCGTTTTAGGGGGGATTCTCCGGTAAAATTTGCATTCCTGGGGGTAAATATCACATAATTGGGGTCGCTTCAACCCGCGGACATGAAAAACAGCCCGCGGCAACAGTGCTGAAGTAGCCCAACCGCGGACTTGGCAACACTGAGATAACAAATAACAAAAGAAACACGCCTCTGCTGCATGCTAGAATCTCCGAAAAACAAGCCAATTTCTACCTCAAAGTGTACGCTTTTTAATATACCAATACTGCTATCTTAAACACGGAGAGGCTTCTTCGTGATCTCAACTAACAGATTCTGCAAAAAAGCGAAAATCACCAATTTTGAAAAAAAAAGAAAAAAAAAAAAAGCTTCTTTCTCATTTTGCTCGAAAGTTGTGCTGCCGACTTATTTCACTGGTTCCCGTGATGGGTCACAATTTTGAAAATGTATTCCATCTTACAGACACCATTTAATTCTCGTTGGAGGTCCAAACCCTGGGGAGAACACCCGGCGGGTGATGCGGGCAGTGGCCTCCTATAGTGTTGAGGAGGAGTTCAGTTTGAAGAGGAAGAAAGGGAAGAAACCACTGCAAAACATGACTATTTTGAAGGTCATAAAAAGTCAGTTCAATATGTCAATGACTCCAAAACAACCATTACTACCAGTACTTTTTACACCATTGCTGCATTTCATTTTACAGAGGCAGTGATAAAGTCTAATCGTGGAATCCATCAGGCAAAAGTGGAGGACATTGTGGCAGACACACTAAAGCATGCTCCAGCAAGGTGTCAGAATATAAGCTTAATAACTGCAGTTTTCTGTAAATAAAGTTATTATTATATTCAAATTGTTTTATTATATTTATTCTTAAATATTCAATTTTGTATTTTACAGTGAAAGTGTTTTTAGTAATATTCCATATTTTGTTTAATACTTTTATTCTGTAATAATATCTGTAATCTACGGTGACAGTTTTTTGTCATGCCATGAGATATTAATTAATGGGAACGTAATATTAACTTGTGGGAATGTGATTATATGTCGTGGCCATGAGATCCTTATATTGTGGCCAATGGCCATGCAATGTGAAGTCGTGTCCTCGTGTCGTGGCTTCGAGTCGTGTTGAGGAAATTACTTTTTTTTTTCTTGTGGCCATGAGTTTAATGCGTTAACAAACTTGTATGACCATAGCAACCTATGATTATCAGAAATGGATATTATTAATAAATTAATATTTTATTTTGAATTAAGAATGTGAACATAATTTGCAGAATTAAGAAATATTATATTAACCAATATTATACTATTATATTATATTGTGCATGATGTTGACTATAGACAGCATTCAAAAAGTTTATCATCCAAAAATATTAAAAGATTATGTAAGAACATTTTAATCTCTCACCCCACAGTCTTTTAAATACTTTTACTTATCATTTATTTTATTAAAAGGTCCCATGATATGAAAATTGCACTTTATGAGTTTTTTTTTACATTACAGTTTTTCTCAATTGTTTACACACAAATACTGGTACTTGAGACACAATGGCCACAGCATGTAACTCATGCACCAAATCTCCTGAACCAATTCTGCTATATTGTTTATTCACAAGTATGTCCAATTTAGTTTCAAATATGTATACAAGGGTGCAATTGGTGGCAAATGTGGGTGTTGTCACAGTTCGCAGGTTCCCCTGTTCATGCTGACTGTGTTGTCAGTGGCTGTATCTGAAATCGCCCCCTATACCCTTAAATGAGGCACTACTTGAGGGAACAGTCATTTGTAGTGGTGTCCGAAACCATAGTGGACATTATTGAGTGCACTCATTCAATCCCACATTACACCTCAATAACGAGTGTACAGCCGATGTACACACAACGGCTGTCCGACTTCACGCAGTCGTTTTCATTCACTGCTTCAAGTGAACTATATTAGTGGACTAAAGTAGGGTTTCAGGGCAATTCAATAGATACAATTTATTTTCACTCCCTCATTGAGACTGTTACAGTTATTTTGAACACAAACTATTGGCAAAAGTGAATTCCCCTTTTATGAGGCTTTCTTATTGTATAAAAAACTACGGCGAGCCACTTACAAGCATGAAGGGGTTTGGTTGTGTTTTGATTGTTTTTTTTTTAAGTCTAATAAAAAGCCCATTAACCTCTGCATCCTTGAGTTCTTCATCCCTTGCCTCACCTGACAAGAAGTAACATTACAAATATAATTTGTTTTATACATAAAATCTATACTAAGACTCTACGACATTTGTCAGTGATAGTGATTTGTCACATATATAATTTGAACATATATAATATGTGGAATAGGGATATATGTCAATATATGGTATTTCTGAAAGCTGTGCATTTATGATTTTACTCTATATGAGCATATTAGAATATTTCATATATGAGACATATATTATACATACATAAACATATATAATATATGGGATACATTTATATGTAAAAATATGGAATTGTTCCAATTTCTAATAGGTTTCATATGTTTTTACTTTATATATCGCATACATTGATATTTCATACACATATTTATTATATTTCCGTATGGGTAGTGTCTGAACCGTCTGGATGGGACAATGAACATAAATACTGTGACATTAGTTGTGAGTCTACATGGAATATTAAGTAATAAGAAGTACATCGTTAAGAAAAAAAAATGGTTATATTGCTTTAATTTTAATTATTTTGTAACTCCTAATGTGAACTGTATTATTAACTTACCATTGTGTTATTAAATGTATTTCATCAATACATTGAAAATCGGAATTTTTGTCATCTTATTTTTATTAATATATTTTATGAACATAAATGTTTTAGTTTTAGACTCAGGCCTGGTTGAGCAGGACTTTTATTTTGGTTTTGGTGCATGACGTCATAAGGCTGCGCCGCGCTCGTGCATCTGTTGTGATTCAGCTGAGGAAAGGTTTGTGTTTTAAGTGATTAAAGCGACGCAGAATGAATGATGTATTATTAAATGTAACTCTGCATTGCTTTATCTAACATGTATCAGCGCTGTGTGAGTAAAGTAACAGAATAAACTCATGAGTAACAGAAGGAGCGGCTCTTATGAAAGATCATCTCAGGTACAGTTCAGTTTGTCTTCAAAACGTGATATTGGATGTGTTAATATATTGTGTTAATATATTGGATATGAAGTGTAATAACGTTTGCATCAGAAATAGCATTACTCGAGATATCAGTTGTTGCCCAAAAGCAGTTTTAAAATGGAAACAATATTTCTCTTTACTTTCAATTGAGAAAGTTGGTCAGTAAGTATTAATGTTAAAATAATGCACATGTATTATCCATGTAATGTTTCTGAACCAGTTTAAAGTAGACTCCTCTCCACAATGTTATTTTAGTCAAATCAAATCTGAAATTCTCATATGTTTATTTTGTAATTGTAAATATTCAGAAGACTTCTGGAAGCGGATATCTGTGGTGGTTTTTGATACATTTGACTAAATAATTAAAAGGAGAGTCTATGATCCTCTTCATGGACTGTAATACTGGATCTGATATAATTGATGACACATTAATGTTAATTATTCTTCTTGGGAAGTTTCATATTCATAAAGATAAAGTAATGTCTATCACTCCTGCATTTAAGTTTTTCTGTAAAGATCTTAAAATATTTTATGACTCATTGAACTCAATTTCTAGAAATAAGAAGTGTATTAAAATATCTCTCATACTGAAAAAAGTAATTAGCAAAATGTAATACTTAAGATCGGTTATTCTCCAACTTCTGTTTTTTTTTTGTTTGATGTCAAATGTCATTGTATGTTTTGTTGGAAAATTAAATTAAAAAAAAAAAATAATTATGAGAGAACTGGAGCTATCGACTCTCCGAGTCAATTGAACCGATTGATTCACAACGAATGATTCAGAGACCCCAGTGAGTCAATGTATAGAAAAATAATGTAGGAACTATGTAGAAAATTTTACTTCCGCATCTAAAAACGCCAAATCCGGAAGTGACATAACGAGAGTGAGTGCAGTGAGGAAAACAATGGATCGCAATGACAGTTCAGACGCTCAGGACATTATAAATGTTTATTAATACTCATATGGCAGACCACAGCCATACAATAATGACACACAATTAGGGACAGGCCAGGATTAGACAGATCAACGATTAGAGGAGACACATTGAGTTGTTGTGAGGAGAACCAGTGGAGAACGGCAGGTGTCGGAGAGAGAACAGTGTTAGCTTATAGATATATAGATATATATACAGTATATACGCTAGCTAACGATATGAACACTGTGCTCAGATCACAACACTGTACTGATTATTGATGTCTCAGGCAATAGCAAAGCTGGGAACGTGCTAGAAATAGAACCGACGCCTATTTTTCACGCGACACGCGAGCGTGTTGGACGCGTTTCCAGGCAAAATAGAATAGGAAAATATGTTTGTCATTTTGACATGAATACATATTAATAAATAACATTTAGATGTTTGAAAGTCTCTAGGTTGACATAAATGCAGATATAATTGTAATTAAAAAAATTAATAATGATCGATTTTCAAATATTGCACCTGTCAATACAGAACGAAATATACTGTAGCCTATTTTTCCGTCAATACTGCCGAAGTTGTCTTTGCTGTATCAGTAGGCTGATGATATTATATATTCGCTATATATGTATGTTTAACATGAAGTATAGGCCTTCCACACAGCTGAAAATGTCATTGTAAGTCCCTTCTCTTCACCTGCACAAAACGCCACCATGCAGGTTTCCTACCTTTTTTTTTTTTAAAGGAAACCTGTGGACTCAATGTCCTGACAGGCTGGACACAATAATTTACCATGACAATGATAACTTGAAATAGAAAAACTACAGAAAATACACAGACTCGTCCTGAACACCATCCTATTCTGCACTGCACTTTTAAAAACATTTTAAATCCTGCATTACCTTTTCATATGGTATTTTCATACAAGGCTATAAATTCATTTTGAAAAAACTCTCTCCCAAATAATGCTGCAAACTATACAGAACCCTCTCATTCGACACAACACTATTGGTTGCAATTAACAACAAAGGTATTATATTAAACTGCTATTTATTTCAGATATAATAGGCTAATTACACCCAAATAAAAAACTTAAATGATTGTACACATATAATGCATATGTTGCTCATATAAGGTATTTTTCATAAGCACTTGTGTTCATGACAAATTTATTCAAGCAAACATGTATGACTAGGGGTCAAGGGAAAGTTGATTTCTCAGTTCATCACCTCTTTAAAGTGTTAGAGAGGACTCGTGCTCTGCTTGAACTGAGGCGCTACAGCGATCTGTCACGTCACATGTAGGAGCGACAAAACGGCATTTATTCTTTGAATTTTGTGATCAAATGGACAGAATTGGAAAGATGATGATGGTTTTTAGCAGTTTATTTGCGATTACTGGATGACAGGCGCTACAGATCATGTTTAGTGTAGGGAAAAACCGCAGACCTGCAACCCTGGCTTGAGCTACGGGTGATTCATAGGGTCAAATAGAGACGCTTTTATGTCGCTATTTTTAACTGCCTGCATTATTGTTGCGTTATCTTGCCCTAAATTCAATACGAGACATTTTATTCACACACAGTATGATTTGCAGTCGGACACGTTTTTCCGCATCCCTGATCTGTTTTAAACAGTCAGCAGATGGCCAACAGTGAAAATAACAGCTTTTATCGGCCGCTACCAATCATTGGCCGATACATCGGTAGCTGAGTTGAATAATAATTTGAATTCTGTAATTTAAAAAAAAAAAAAACTATCCCTCTGACTGACTCCATTACTTGTGCGATGACCTACTGAAATGATTTATTGTGGATTTATTTTTCTCTCTGTTAATTATTCTCATCTTAAACAGGACAAACACACGGAAAAACACTATCCACATGACACACTATTATAAAGATGGCTTTCATTAAAGAGGAGAGTGAAGACCTGAAGATTGAAGAAACATTGAGAGTGAAACATGAAGAAACTGAGGAACAAACAGAGAAAGAGGAGAGAGAAGAACTGAAGATTGAGGAAACATTGAGAGTGAAACATGAAGAAACTGAGGAACAAACAGAGAAAGAGGAGAGTGAAGACCTGAAGATTGAAGAAACATTCAGTTTGAAACATGAAGAAACTGAGGAACAAACAGAGAAAGAGGAGACTGAAGAACTGAAGATTGAGGAAACATTGAGAGTGAAACATGAAGAAACTGAGGAACAAACAGAGAAAGAGGAGAGTGAAGAACTGAAGATTGAGGAAACTGAGGAACACACAGGTTGGTTTCATTCTCAAAGCTGAACTCAGTAATTTGATCATTATTAAAATCTCCAGCTCTACAGAAATGAAGGATATTTTTGAAGGATATTTTTGAAGAATTTTAATAATATTTTCCCTTTAATATTTTACTAAAAATCCCCTTAAGGTGACCAGATTTCTGAAATGGAAACCGGGGACATTTCCTATTTGAGTGGTCAAAATCTCATTTGTTATTATCTTTTAATAAAAAAAAAACAGGGACAATATATTTGAGTTGTTGTTGTGGTCTCCCTGTATTATTATTAACATTAATAATTATTATGATTTTAGTTTGATTATTAGGATTTTTGGCCTGGATTTAATACAATTCAACGCACCCGCAAAAAAACAATTAATAGAAGCCTAACCATTGTAAATAACAAGCAGTTAAAAACAATATTATAACACGACTCAACAAAAACACATTACAAAAATAAAACAACATAAATATAAATAAAACTATTCAACAAATATTTTAACATTTTAAAATTGTATTTAATATTTACATTTTCACAAGTTTATACTATATAAATTACTTTTTCTACTTCAAATGTTCTGTTACGTTTGTGCTTGAAAATAAATCTTACTGTCCTTCATTGGGCTAATTAAGGCTCATTTTAAGCAGAAAATATGTGTATTCTGCACATGGTTTTTTTGCAAGTGTTTATAGTTCAGATGTGTGCTAATCACTGTGTTGTGACTGCGGAACTTTTGGGGACAAAACAATCCCTGTTGAGGCTCTGTTATAAAGCAGATACAAACAGCATTACTGTAATTTAACATGAACAGTTAGTATGTTTCTACCTTGAAAACGATAACAATGTTTCTTTTGATATTTGATGATAATGGCGTTCTGCTCTCAGTTGCGTTCTTCATAAAGTAGCGGCGCACGCGTCCAAGTAGAGTCAGCGTAGCTCACAGCGCCATCTGCTGGAGAAATAACCACTACACGATTGCTCCTATAACCAGCAGCTGCTCATTGTTGTGGAAATAATTCTATTCGAAAAATGAGGAGGAAGGAATACAAATCCAAACCTTTGAAAAGTCAAAGTATCAAACATGATTTTATTTCTTGCAAGAAATAGGCAGTTCACATACAGAGAATGTCTGTCATGAGAAGGGCAAAGTTAGCTCTCCTCGACATCATTATATACCCCTCATACATCCTGGGTCGGTTACACCCAATCTCTGTTTGCCTTTAAAAGGAAACATCTTTATTCAAAACCCCTGTTCAGCATAAATTCTAACTAGACAACACAATATTCATGTCTGCAGAAGTTCCTGTTCTTAAGCTACATCATTTTCACGTATCCTGTCTACTCCTAGTCTGTTTGCAGCCGCGCACATATTTGTCACACCTAAAGTACGACATGTCATCTTGACCTTTTGCACTACCCAGCTTCCTTGCAACACTCAATCACTCAGAACAATATGTTCCTGCCAGCTAGTTCCCATTTATCACCCAGAACAATGAGCTCCTGCACTTAACATATGCATTTCTAAAAGCTTGGTTACATTTCTTTAATAATGATTAGTACAAATACATGTTCAATGTTAATAGTTCAATGTTAACAAGTGATACATATCTAGGAATAAAAGGTTAAAGTGCACACCTAAGTAAAAACACCTCTAAGTAAAATGAACACTTCTAAGAGTTAAAACCACATCTAGATGAAATAAAAACACATCTAATAGTAAAACACATCTAAATGTAAAATTTCCTTCACAATCCACCCCATGTTCATTTTAAAGAACATACACACAAAATTTGACATTTCCTTCTCCATAATCATAGTAATTTACACCAAGTAAATTTTCCCATGACTACTTCATTTCTTAGTCAAACGCATGTTCGCTCTCATCCTCGTGTTCCTCAGTCTCAGGCACTGTGGCATCCGCCTCTGGTGCCCTATTTGGTGCTCGTAGGCTGTGTATGGAAGTCTTCTTCCGTTGCAGCTACCGCGTGAGCTGATGCTCCAGGTTATTCTTCCGTTGCAGCTACCGCATGAGCTGATACATCCGTTGCAGCTACCGCATGAGCTGGCACTTTCCGACAGTGCGTCCCATGAATCCACGGAGCCCTCTCCGCAACTTTCACCGCAGTGTGAGTTGTCAGCAACACTTGAAATGGCCCCTGCCACCTCTTTGCTCTCCAGTGTTTTCGCCTCAGATCCTTTATCAGCACGAAATCACCTGGCCTGATGCTGTGCAGGGCCGTCTCAGCTGGCTCTGGAGCTGCTGCCTGTACCTGTTTTGAGATATCACAGAACACCTTATCCAGTTCAACACAATATTGCAACATGTCATGTTCACAAAGAGTGGTGTCAGGCAGTGGTCTAGGTTTGTGTGGTTCCCAGCCCATGTGAGGTGGACGAGCAAACAAAATCTCGAATGGTGAGAGCTGTGCTCGCCCCCTCTTCCTCATTCTCATATAAGTCAAAGCAATGGGCAGAGCCTTAGGCCATGAAAGCCCTGTCTCATCGCAAATTTTTACCAGTTTGTTTTTCAGAACCTGGTTCTGTCTCTCTACCGCTCCGGCTGATTCCGGATGATAGGAACAAAAGTGTTTCCAGGGAGTACCCAGAAACGCTTCCACGGCTGAAATTGCATTATTTACAAAATGTGAGCCGTTGTCACTCGACAATCTTTCAGGGATTCCCCATCGTGGGACAATCTCCTGTAGGAGTAATTTCGCCACCCCTTGTGCATCTGCCTTTGATGTTGGCAAAACTTCCACCCATCCTGAGAAAAGATCTACAGCAACGATGCAGTATTTCTTTTTATCTGATTGTGTCAATTCGATATAATCAAGCATTACATGTGAGAATGGTCTTGGTGGCCTGGGATGCCCCGCCTGTCTCATTGCCTGACCCCTTGCCACATTGTTAGTTCCGCAAATCAGACATCTGCTGCAAAAATCTGCTGCCACTGTGGAAAAACCTTTGGTAAACCAGTTATTTTTCATAATGGAAAACATTCCCGTTTTGGAAGCATGGTCCAATCCATGTGTCAGTTTCGCATATGCCTGAAAGAAATGAGAAGGTAAACATGGTTTTTCATTGGGGCCCCACCATTGATTATTTTTATACACACAGCCTGCATCTCTCCATTTTCTCTTATCATCAACAGATGCATGCTGTTGCATCGCTTCTATGTCCCCTATTTCCTCATCTAGCCGTGCTGCTGCGGTTATCTGAACAGGAAGCAGAGCCGCAGCCTTTGCAGCTACATCTGCTTGTTTGTTTCCTTTGGAAACGTCATCATTTCCTGATGTGTGGGCCAGACATTTACACACTGCCACTTCTTTTGGCAACATCAAAGCATCCAACAATTGACCCACCAGCAGGTGATTCAAGATCGGCTTTCCATCTGCTTTCAAAAACTTTCGATGTCTCCACAACGAGCCAAAATCATGTACAACGCCAAAAGCATACCTTGAGTCAGTGTAAATTGTAACACGTTGGCCACTTGCCAATTTGCATGCTGCAGTCAGAGCAACCAATTTAGCAGCTTGTGCCGAAAAATGTGATGGCAGTGGTTGTTGTTCCAGAACCTCAGTTAATGAAACAACTGCATAACCAGCTCTATTTTTGCCAAGAGCATCTTTACTGGAGGATCCATCCACGTAAAGAATCATGTCACTGTTGGCTGAAGCCTCGTCTTTCAAGTCTGGTCTCGGACTACATATCTGTTCCAAGGCTGAAACACAACAGTGTGGCTCCCCATCTTGTTCCGTGGGGAGCAAGTTTGCAGGATTTAAAACATTACATCGCTTTATAGTAATGTTAGGCATTTCTAACAACACAAAATTATATCTCAGCCAGCGAGCTGCAGATAAATGAGAAGTCTTTTGTTCTAGCAAAATCAGAGACACAGCATGTGGTACTAACAGTGTTAGCTCACTGAAACCTACGAAATCTCTAGAGGCTACCACAGCTCTCTCAGCTGCAGCAACAGCTCTTAGACAAGCAGGAAGCCCCCTCGCGACTGCGTCTAATTTTGTTGAAAAGTATCCGACGGGTCTTTGTTTTTCCCCGTGATTCTGTAACAAGACAGATGACATGTAGCCATTTTTCTCAGCTACTGTCTGTGTAAAAGGCTTTTCAGGATTTGGAATACCAAGAGTAGGAGAACTCAGCAAAGCCTGTTTCATTTCACAAAAGGCACTTTCTGCCTCTGCGGTCCATGTCACTTTGTCAGAGGCTGCCATTTCCTGACCATAAATGAATGCCGACAGAGGCCCTTCCTTTTCGCTGTAGCTAGGAATGAACGTTCTGCAATATGAGGTCATTCCTAAAAATGACATAATTTGCTTTTTAGTGATCGGTTTAGGAATCTTTTGTATTGCCGTGATTCTTTTGTCAGACAATGACTTCCCATTTGCTGTCAACACGTGATCTAAAAAGGTAACTTTGGTTTGACTTATAGCTACTTTACTCGGGTTAACCTTGTGGCCCCGTTCTGCCAAGTAAGTTAACAATATGATGGTAGCCTGCTTACAGACATGTTCGTTTGGACAGCAAAGTAACAAGTCATCAACGTACTGCAAAAGAGCCACGCCAGGTGGAAGTATCAAATCTTCCAAACTGCGTTTTAAAGCTTCGTTGAATATTGTTGGAGATTCGCAATATCCCTGACACAAACGTGTAAAGGTGAAAGCTTTACCATTGAAATTAAATGCAAACCAAAATTGTGAGTCAGGATGCACTGGTACGCTGAAAAACGCATTTGAAATATCAACAAGCGTATAAAATTTAGTGTCAGCTGGAATCTGAGCGAGGATCGTATAAGCGTTCGGAACGTTTGGTGCGCGCGCTTCTACAGCGTCATTAACTGCTTTAAGATCCTGTACAAATCTATATTCCACAGCTTGATTTGCGTCCCTTATTTTCTTTACCGGAAAAATTGGAGTACGGACAGGTGAGTCTGGACATTCAACGATGACCCCTTTTTCCAACAAAGAGTTAGACACGGGCGTAATGCCATCAATCGCTTCCTTTTTCAAAGGATACTGCATTTTCTTTGGTCTGTATTCAGATTTAGGTTTAATTCGAACAGGCTCACACCCTGCAATCAGACCCACATCATATTTATCTTTAGCCCACAGACAACTCGGAACTCCCTCCAACCCCTCGGGGATGACAGGGAGATACGATAAAGTCAGATTGTCAAATTTCATTTCCTCTTCCAACACTGTGACTGCTCTCAAACCCCTCAATGTTTTATGACATGGTTGTTTGAACCATCCGGTACTTTCACTCTGGCAGATCATTCTTTTTTGATCTATTATGACCCAGTCGGTCAGTTCATGGCACTTGACCATGAAGGGACCCGCGTCACGCCATTCAGCCTTCACTGGTTTGGCCAGTGAGATATGAGGCTGTGCATTTTCCACGTCATAAAACATTGCCTGTTTGTCAGTCAGTTTCACACTTAAAACACACCAGTGGTTTGTCCAATACAGATAGTCTGTCTTTACATCTTCCACATCCACATCAAACCAACGCTGCGCAAATTCATCATCAGGTTCAATGCTGACATGTGAAGTACAGTGCAGATCTGAGTCATTCATGAAGTCAGATGATGACAACACCCTGTCATGAGCCTTTGTGGTCAGACACGTGTTTGAAACTTGCCATTCATATACAAACAGAGAGGTTTCCTCTGCGTCTAAATGCAACATCCTCATGTCAGCATGAAGCCCCTTAGTAGTACAGTGAACAGAAATACCCAGCTTACACAATAAATCTCTTCCCATCAAATTAACTGGACATGACTGAGAAATCAGAAAACAATGCTTGAATTTTTTCTCATTAATTGAACACTCAAACGGCGTTGAGAATGGTTCAACGACCACATGACCGGTCGCACTTCTGGAGAAAGTTTTCTTTCCAGAAAGTGGAATCGGTGCTGTCAATTCTGTTTCTTTAATTATCGAGTTGCATGCACCAGTGTCTAACAGAAACAATAATGTTTTGTCCAAAACATTTACTTCTATCAAAGGTAAAGAATTTTTAGCTCTATAGAAAACATTAGCAAGCACTTCTTCATTGCAGAGAGCAGAGTCAGAAACGGAAAGAGAATGATACTTATCTGATGGAGAGACCGGAGACCCGTCGCTCGCACCCCCCTCCTCTCAATCTGCCTGCTCCGCACTGCTTGCTGCTTGCGGGCAAGTGTCACGCCAATGTCCCTTTTCTCCGCAGGTAAAACAGGTGTCTCGATCTGGACGCTGCCCATTCTGCGAAAAATGTTTATCTTTTCCGCGACCCCGTCCCTTTCCTTTTCCGCCACCACCTTTTTTGTTGTAGCGGTTTGGTCTGGAGTTGTTGTGTTGCAGCGCCATCAGAGCTAGAGAAAAATCTTTGTCTTGCTTGATGATTTTGGCTGTTCTTTGCTTCTTGATGATTTCCTCATGATGTTTCGCATGTCGTCGGATCTCAGCTGTGGAGGCCAATTGCCATCCAACACAGCTTCTTTCAATTTCTTTTGAAATTTCTCTGTCAAGTCCATCCATGAACAAAGTTCTCAAATAGTCATCATACGGATCGGACCCCAGGGCTTCCGCCCCTTGGTCTGTTGGCGGGGGGTTTTTTCCATACCACCATGGCGATCAAAACACTCTTTTAGTCGAAGGAAATATGCTTCAGTGGTTTCATCTTTTCCTTGAGTGCATTGACGAACTTGGTTAATGTCCATCGTGCGTGCAAAGTCAACTTTCTCATGTTCTTGCTGAGCAGGTCTTCCAAGTCTTTGTTGCACTTCTGTTGTTTGTCTTCTCTGTACAGTGCACCCGAGCGCGTTGTCGCTTTGTCACTTCTCTCTTCCTCTTTTGGAGTGTATTGGGCCGCGGTGCAGTCGGTGCGCTTGCCTCTCCCACAGCTGGAGCAGCCTCACTTGGAGCAGGATAGAGAGCAGGTGGGCGCCAAGCCGGATACGTCCCGTCCTCCACCATCATTCTCGGGTAGTGACCGAAAAAGGGAGAAGAAAAGTCAGCAATCTCACTACAGTCATTTTTAAGATTCATTAGTGCTTTATTTGAAGCCTCCTCTCTTTCCTTATCAGAGTATAATGGTGCGATGGCCCGACAGACTTTTTTTTGTTGTCTGCGTGCTGCCTCATCCAACCATTTTACTATGATTTCACCACATTTATCGTAATGTTCTTTGTCCTTCTTTTTTACAACATGAGTCGCCCAATTTATTTTAGTCTGAGTCAAATGTGACACACTTAAACCCCCGTTAAACCCATATTGACTTATCAAAAACGGCACAAAAGCATGATACCAAGTTCCCATTATTTTGTCCATAGCTTTATAGGAGCTCTTAGAGAAATTAACCTGTTCCTCCTCCACGCTTTTCGAATTCTCATTACCCATTGTTTCTATTAACAGTGTTTATATTTGCGTAATTGAATCCTTTCTCTCACGTGGTCACCACGTGCTATATTATACTGTGTTAATTCTTTCCCCCAGCGTGGCCACCACGCCTGCCTAAATTCGTCAATTTAGGACTTTCAAAACTGCCCACATCCGTCGATGCTAGGTCTTTTTCCCAAACAAGTGCCTTAATCAATGTTTGAAAGTTACTGTCAGGCTTATTTCAAACTGCACCTTGTTTGGACGCTCGAGAAATTTCTAGCTTATTCTCGCAACTCCTGGCCCTTTTGGGAAAACAATTAACACTTGGCATTTGAGAAACTCTTATTCTCAAACCCTGTTTGGAAACTTACTTTCAGGCTTATTCCAAATCTCTGACCCTTTTAGCAGAAATATTCAATACGCAAATATTTACTTAATTTCTTATTTACCACGTAAATAATTTTCTCTCACCGTCTTTTGATGACCTCGTGAGTTCAATTCTGGGAGTGCGTTCACCTCCGCTCGTCGTGATGAGTAGGACAATTCTCTCTCCTTTAAATTGAGGATACTGAGCCGCAGAGTTTTGGTCTCTCGGGATGGCCAATCAATTGCCCTCTCAATCACGCCGATCGGTTGGTTCACTGCATCCCATCGTCCTCGTCGCCATTTGTTGTGGAAATAATTCTATTCGAAAAATGAGGAGGAAGGAATACAAATCCAAACCTTTGAAAAGTCAAAGTATCAAACATGATTTTATTTCTTGCAAGAAATAGGCAGTTCACATACAGAGAATGTCTGTCATGAGAAGGGCAAAGTTAGCTCT
Organism: Gobio gobio; assembly: GCF_949357685.1. NCBI lineage: Eukaryota > Metazoa > Chordata > Actinopteri > Cypriniformes > Gobionidae > Gobio > Gobio gobio. The sequence goes on along the minus strand of NC_137101.1, from coordinate 52,769,377 downwards.
CCTCGACATCATTATATACCCCTCATACATCCTGGGTCGGTTACACCCAATCTCTGTTTGCCTTTAAAAGGAAACATCTTTATTCAAAACCCCTGTTCAGCATAAATTCTAACTAGACAACACAATATTCATGTCTGCAGAAGTTCCTGTTCTTAAGCTACATCATTTTCACGTATCCTGTCTACTCCTAGTCTGTTTGCAGCCGCGCACATATTTGTCACACCTAAAGTACGACATGTCATCTTGACCTTTTGCACTACCCAGCTTCCTTGCAACACTCAATCACTCAGAACAATATGTTCCTGCCAGCTAGTTCCCATTTATCACCCAGAACAATGAGCTCCTGCACTTAACATATGCATTTCTAAAAGCTTGGTTACATTTCTTTAATAATGATTAGTACAAATACATGTTCAATGTTAATAGTTCAATGTTAACAAGTGATACATATCTAGGAATAAAAGGTTAAAGTGCACACCTAAGTAAAAACACCTCTAAGTAAAATGAACACTTCTAAGAGTTAAAACCACATCTAGATGAAATAAAAACACATCTAATAGTAAAACACATCTAAATGTAAAATTTCCTTCACATCATGTTGGTTGGGCGATTTTTTTTTACAATATATCTACGGGTTGTTTTGAACAAGCTGTAAAACGGGGACAGCTCCAGTTGGAGACAGAACACTAAAAACCGGGACTGTCCCTGGAAAACGTGGAAGTCTGTCACCCTACTAAATACTTAGTAAATATACTAAATATTTACCTCTAAATTATGCACCATTTACCATCTGCAATATCAAGGTGTAAGCACTAGATGGCTGTATAGCCTTAAATATAAATAGTTGCTGCTGAGTGAGAACACAAGATAAAGTTCATTACTTGTATTGGGTTTCTCCTTTAGATATATGTAACCCACTGACCCACTACGAGCGAGATTCAAACTGGAGTATCCGGCATGGGAGGCGGGCTCTCACAAGGACGCTAAAGACTAGCCGCTAGCACACCTCTTGAGGCAAGGGGGAGTGAGTTTTACACACACAACTCTTACTGGCCTACATCTGTTACATATATAGATCAGTGGCGAGCGGTTTTAACCCGGGTATGCTGAGTGACGTGTTATGTCAAAAATGCACCTGTATGTTGGATGAGTTTGAAATAAGCGCGTTCGCCATCACTCTAGTCGGTGTGTTTGCTGATCAGTTGCTTACATTTACATTTAGTCATTTAGCAGACGCTTTTATCCAAAGCGACTTGAGAGCAAAAGAAGCAACTAGAACAGTCAAGGGCAACAATATGCAAGTGCTGTAACAAGTCTCAGTTAATCTAGCACAGAACACAGGACATTTTTTTTTTTTTTATAAATAAATTAGACAGACAGAAAATGAATAGAATGAAAAGTGCTATTCTTGATTGGTCAGGTGCTGCTGGAAGAGATGTGTCTTTAGGTGTTTTTTGAAAATGGCTACAGACTCGGTCGGACGAATTGAGATAGGCAGGTCATTCCACCAGGTGGGGGTGGTCCAGGAAAAGGTCCGTGACAGCGATTTCATGCCTCTCTGGTATGGCACCACAAGGCGTCGTTCACTGGCAGAACGTAAGTTCCTGGAGGGTGTGTAAGTTTGAACGAGCGAGTTTAGGTATATTGGTGCAGAGCCAGTGGATGTTTTGAAGGCGAGCACCAGTGTCTTGAATTTGATGCGAGCGGCTATTGGCAGCCAGTGCAGACTGATGAAGAGAGGCGTGACGTGTGCTCTCTTCGGCTCATTAAAGACAAACCTCGCCGCTGCATTCTGGATCAGTTGCAAGGGTTTGATAGTGCCCGCTAGAAGAGCATTACAGTAGTCCAGTCTGGAGAGAGCAAGAGCTTGGACCAAGAGTTGTGTGGCATGATCTGATGAAAGGGTCTAATCTTCCTAATGTTGTATAACGCAAATCTGCAGGACCGGGTTGTTGCAGTAATGTGGTCAGTGAATTTTAGCTGATCATCAATCACAACCCCAAGGTTCCTGGCTGTCCTGGACGGAGTTGATGATCCTAGCTGAATGGAGAGATTGTGGTGAAGTGCTGGGTTGGCAGAGACCACAAGCAGTTCTGTCTTTGCAAGGTTGAGTTGAAGGTGATGTTCCTTCATTCAGGCTGAAATGTCTGTTAGACAGGCAGCGATACGAACACCAACTGTGGGATCATCTGGTTGAAATGAGAAGTAGAGTTGAGTGTCGTCAGCATAGCAGTGATTGGAAAAGCCATGTTTCTGAATGACAGACCCCAGTGATGACATGTAGATGGAGAAGAGAAGTGGTCCAAGCACTGAGCCCTGGGGAACTCCAGTAGCTAGAATGCTTACTCTCACAGTTAAAAGTTTCCTAATCTATTTGTCCATTTATTGAAAGTGGCCTACATTTACCTGTTAATTCCTTCCCAAGCACCCGTAAAAGCTGTTGAGTTGTTTGAGTTGAGTCTGGCATGAAGTGCGGAAGAGCCGTTTGCAAAATATGCTGTATTTTTGTAATTCCGCAAGGTGGCACTAATGTCACATAAACTAACTGCTTTACCTTTAAATGGTACAGCACATCGGCTGAGGACACGTATCTAAATCAGAGACGAAAAATAAGAAACACCATGACATGTGTCAATTTAAATGTGTCATGCTGCTTTCACACCAAACGCGTTTTGCCAAACATTTTTTAAATTTAAAGTTTTAAATTCAAAAGTTCAAAAATGTGAACTTTGGTGTCAATTCGCGCCGCGTTAACCAATCAGGAGCCTGCTTGCTGCTGTCACGTGGTCTGATCTATCTTTTTGATGATATTCTAATTATATGACCAGCACCTGTATGTATGTATGTATGTATGTATGTATATATATATATATATATATATATATATATATATATATATATATATATATATATATATATATATATACACATATATATATTATATATACACATATATATATATATATATATATATTTTATTAGCTGCAAATTACTATATAAAATTAAATTGCTATAAATTCCCTTGTTAGAGGTGTACCATAAAGCTTACATTATAAATGTTAGTAATACGCATGTAACTCAACGGCAATTTTCTTCAAATCTGCAGTTCTGGGTATGCGGACCCACAGCAGCTTTGGTGCCTACGCTCTGTTGTTATGTATCGTCATCACTGTCCTGCGTTCTCATTGGTTCGCTGGCATATGAGGGATTTAATGAGCAGGGTAAGCTGTGAGCGAATCGCTAGGCCAAGTGGAAATATTTGCTGTGACTGCCTTTACAAAACATAATAGACTGAATCCAGTGAAAAAAAAGTCATAACTGAAACTATTTTCATAGCATTTTATTTTGAATGAAAACTGTTAACTGTTAAAGACTGACCTACTGTAAACAGACCTGTTACTATCCGAGGCTGTTAATCGTAGTCTGTGTGTTCTTTAAAGGTCCTGTTCTTCGTGATCCCATTTTTCAAACTTTAGTTAGTGTGTAATGTTGCTGTTAGAGCATTTATAATACCTGTAAAATTATAAAGCTCAAAGTTCAATGTCAAGCGAGATATTTTATTTAACAGAAGTTCCCTTTCAAAGCCTACAGCGAACGGCTGGTTATGACTACATCCTGGTATTTCCTGCTTTAATTACGTCAGTAGAGCAGCATGTCGACTAACCTCCGCCCACAAGAACGCGCGAAAAAGGGGGCGTGGTCTTGTTGCTCCCGTGTGGAGAATAGGAAGTGTTGCGTTCGGTTGCGTTCGTATAGTTTGTTTGTTGCCATGTCGTCGAGACGCTGTTATTTTCATCCCGGAGTCAAGTCACCTTTGTTTGGCTTTCCCAGGGACGCTGTACTTAGAGATCATTGAGCGCATGCGTCCCCGTTATGGTGAGAGGCGTGACCTTTCCGGTAACGTGCGCTCTGCGTGCCCTAAGGTGCTGTCGAATCACAACACGGGAACCGCTGGCACAATCAGAACTCGTTAGGTATTTCTGAAGGAGGGACTTCATAGAACAGGGAAATCTTTCAAGCCGTTTTGAGGACAGTGAAAACAGCAGTATACAGATAAGTAAATTGTGTGAAAAATACTGTGTTTTTTTACACGCAAAACATGAACACATGTTATATTGCACACTGTAAACACAATCAAAGCTTCAAAAAAACACGAAAAACGGGACCTTTAAAGTCATTAATTGCATTTATTTATAGTTATGACTTTTTTTCACTGGATTCAGTCTATTATGTTTTGTAAAGGCAGTAACAGCAAATATTTCCTCTTGGCCTAGCGATTCGCTCACAGCTTACCCTGCTCATTAAATCCCTCATATGCCAGCGAACCAATGAGAACGCAGGACAGTGATGACGATACATAACAACAGAGCGTAGGCACCAAAGCTGCTGTGGGTCCGCATACCCAGAACTGCAGATTTGAAGAAAATTACCATTGAGTTACATGCGTATTACTAACATTTATAATAAGCTTTATGGTACACCTCTAACAAGGGAATTTATAGCAATTTACTTTTATATAGTAATTTGCAGCTAATAATATATATATATATATATATATATTTATATATATATATATATATATATATATATATATATATATATATATATATATATATATATATATATATATATATATATATTATACATACAGGTGCTGGTCATATAATTAGAATATCATAAAGTTGATTTATTATTTAACTAATTCCATTCAAAAAGTGAAGCTTGTATTTTATATTCATTCATTGCACACAGACTGATATATTTCAAATGTTTATTTCTTTTAATTTTGATGATTATAACTGACAACTAAGGAAAATCACAAATTCAGTATCTCAGAAAATTAGAATATTACTTAAGACTAGGGGTGCTCCGATTGATCGGCAACCGATCTCGATCGGTCGATAATCGCTTTGGGATGATTGATCGGCGGTCTCCAAAAAGGCCGATCTCATGAACCGATCGCATGCTGACGACACATAAACCCCGCACCTGCCGTGAGAGCTAGGGCATGATATGCAGCGACACCGTCTCATTCTCTTTCCAGCGCGGGTAAAATAATTATAATGCTGAAGGTGAGGTACAATTCATATTTCTATATTAAATAACTTACGCAGTCATTTGAAAACTTTCTGTGGGACGTAAATTCACAAACAGTGCGCGTGAATCACCGCGTGCGCGCGCTCTCTCTCTCTCTCCCTTTCAAAATGCTCAAATGGCTTCACATCGGCGCATCGCATGTGCACTAAAATCGAGCTGCACAGTTGACACAGGATTTGCCACTTTGCACAATCGAGGCAGTGTCGCATCGTCACTAAAGTTTATCATTTGCATTTATTTTTAAGTTTTGCCAGTGTTCAAACTGCTCAGCAGTCGCGCGCACGGTCTGAAGAGAGAGAGACACACACACACACACACACAGGCCATCTCACAAAAAGCTTGCGAGTACAAATTGCGCTGAAATGGTCAGATACACACAAATGTATGTACTAAATGACCGTCTTGACGAGTAAGCACGTAAACCCCTTCGTGACTCGCGAGTGAACGTTTGTGCAACTGCATGTATCCGTGTTCGCTCTTAAAGTGACAGCTGTCGAATAAACTGCTGCTGTCTCTGAGTTTCTCTTTGTCTTGTGGTGTTTGATGAACCTTTATGACACTCACTGCTTGAATGGCTAACTTTTGCAACCTTAAGTGTAAGGATTAATCTAATTAAATTTATTCAGGGAAGACCAATATTAATTTACATTTGATTTCTTATTAAATGTCTTTAGTATTTCTTACCTCAATACTAATGTTAGACCTACCTGAAAAATTGTTTTTAAAAACAAAAATGCACTGCATGATCAAATATTTAGGGGAGATAATTATATACATTTATTATATACATTTATTTGGGAAAGATGGCCCACAGTAGCCTTAAGTTATCTCATTTTCTAAAATAAACACTTGGTGGTTCTTCAAGATCTTGACTCAGTTAATTTAGAGTTAGTTTCATTTCTACAAATGGTGCAAACTCTGCAAGATTATAGATAAAAGATTGCCATTCCCCTGCCATTCTGTGATCGGCAATCGGCAGATCATGATCTTGGTGATCGGTGATCGGCCCCAAAAGTGCTGATCGGAGCAGCTCTACTTAAGACCAATACAAAGAAAGGATTTTTAGAAATCTTGGCCAACTGAAAAGTATGAGCATGTACAGCAGTCAATACTTAGTTGGGGCTCCTTTTGCCTGAATTACTGCAGCAATGCGGCGTGGCATGGAGTCGATCAGTCTGTGGTTCTGCTTAGGTGTTATGAGAGCCCAGGTTGCTCTGATAGTGGCCTTCAGCTCTTCTGCATTGTTGGGTCTGGCATATCGCATCTTCCTCTTCACAGTACCTCATACATTTTCAATGGGGTTAAGGTCAGGCGAGTTTGCTGGCCAATTAAGAACAGGGATACCAGGGTCCTTAAACCAGGTACTGGTTGTTTTGGCACTGTGTGCAGGTGCCAAGTCCTGTTGGAAAATGAAATCTGCATCTCCATAAAGTTGGTCAGCAGCAAGAAGCATGAAGTGCTCTAAAGCTTCCTAGTATACGGCTGCGTTGACCTTGGACCTCAGAAAACACAGTGGACCAACACCAGCAGATGACATGGCAACCCAAACCATCACTGACTTTGGAAACTTTACACTGGACCTCAAGCAACGTGGATTGTATGCCGCCTCTCCTCTCTTTCTCCAGACTCTGGGACCCTGATTTCCAAAGGAAATGCAAAATTTACTTTCATCAGAGAACATAACTTTGGACCACTCAGCAGCAGTCCAGTCCTTTTTGTCTTTAGCCCAGGTGAGACCCTGCTGACGCTGTCTGTTGTTCAAGAGTGGCTTGACCCAAGCAATGCGACAGCGAAACCCAGTGTGGAATAACTCACTGTCTGTGAGTAGTGGTTCTTGAAGCACTGACTCCAGCTGCAGTCCACTCTTTGTGAATCTCCCCTACATTTTTGAATGGGTTTTGTTTCACAATTCTCTTCAGGGTGCGTTAATCCCTATTGCTTGTACACTTTTTTCTACCACATCTTTTCCTTCCTTCCGCCTCTCTATTCATGTGCTTGGACACAGAGCTCTGTGAACAGCCAGCCTCTTTTGCAATGACCTTTTGTGTCTTGCCCTCCTTGTGCAAGGTGTCAATGGTCGTCTTTTGGACAACTGTCAAGTCAGCAGTCTTCCCCATGATTGTGTAGCCTACAGAACTAGACTGAGACAATTTAAAGGCCTTTGCAGGTGTTTTGAGTTCATTAGCTAATTAGAGTGTGGCACCAGGTGTCTTCAATATTGAACCATTTCACAATATTCTAATTCATACACTCATTCAGAGAGACGGGTTCAATTCAAAATAGTTTCTTGTTCCAAAGGACGGTGGTTTCCGACCTGTCGACCTGAAAGATGCATACTTTCACGTCACGATTGAAACACAGAAACTTTCTGTGATGAACAACAGTTTCCTGAATCAATCCTACCAGTTCAAAGTGCTACCAACTGGCTTCCTTGTGCCCCCACGAGACGGCAGGCTGCGCAAGACTCCAGACTGCTTTTGAGATGTGCAGAAGTTGTGCTTTTCCATGAACATGAAAAAGAGCTGTCTGATTCCAACACAGACCACTACGTTCATAGGAAGGACCCTGAATTCCCACCTAATGTCTGCCTCCCTGTCTAAGGAATGTGTGACAAACATTTTGCAACTTTTGACTCGCTTTCACCCGGGTGTGTCTTTGCAGTACGAGGTGGTCCTACAACTAATAGGAATGTTAATGGCCACTATTATTCCCCTTGTGATTCCCCTGGGTTCACTCCACCTCAGACCACTCCATGGAACAACGGTTTGTGGCTAGATCCCACCAGATATTGGCATCGACTGATTGTAGTTTCTCACCGTTGCATACGTGCGTTGAGGCGGTGGAGACAGGTAGTTTCTGAAGGGAGGTGTGCCCTGTTGTTCCCTCTTGTCGGGAGTTGGTCACGACAGACACTTCCCACAAGATGGGGGGCAACAAAGAATCGGAGGGGTATTTGTAGGCACTGGACACTGACCCAGGCCACAGAACATATCAACCGGCTGGAACTGCGTGCAGTGTTCTTGGCTCTAAAGTATTTCATGCTGGTCCTGACAGGCCTCCATGTTCTCTGTGTGGCTCTTTTTGCTTCAGAGATGACCACTCACTGTCGCTTATGGTTTGCAAGGATGGAAGTGTCCAGTCCCTTCTCACGAATGGCCGAAATGCCTATATGCGTTTCCACCTATCCCTCTGTTATGGGAGACATTACACAGGATTTCTGCAACGTGACATTCTGAGCATCTTCAGCTTTTTTCAACGTTTACTGGACGAGCGTACCTTGCTGCGATTTCTGAGTATCATGTTCCAGTTGGTGGATCTCCTCTTGGATCTCACAGTCTTGTCTGAGGTTTTCTGAAGGGTGCATGCTGTCTGAACCTTGCTCAGAATCCTCACTTTCATGCAAATTGTACTTGCGTTTGGTTGCTGGATGTCTTGAAGTGTTATGTGAACTCTACTCTACTGCTCAATTTAACATCAGGTGGGTGGCATTCCTCATGACTGTGTTAGTATGTGTCATGCAGTAGTGATTAGTGGAGTAGACTGCCTCTGGTGGTCAGTAGGAATGAAACCACGCATGTAACTGTGGTTCTGTGAATTCTGGATGACCGCCTTAATCACTCGGATTGCGCGAGAAAGGTGTTTCGAGGCAGATTGTTGAGCTACTGTGGCTTATAACCCCCCAGGGCTCAGCATACGAATCCACGCGTCTTGTCGAAATTTTTAGACCTAGCTGGCTGGCCCTGCGATAATTCAATAGTGTTTACACTGTGGTTCTTTGAGTTCTAGGTGAATGCCAGAGGCAGTTACATGTGTAACTAGCATTCGTCTGGAAGCGGACCGAGACCCATCTTGTTTGGTGCGTACCAAGGTTCGGATGGCAGCGTTCACAAATGTTTCACACATTTTTGAATCTTTGAAATCTTTGATCCAATAATATACCACAGCAGAATTTATATTCACATTGTACAGATGTGATAGAAGCAAGTGAACCTGCATTCTATTAAAAGCCGAGGTGAAATCAATAAAAAGTTCCTTTACGTAAGAGTCCTGAATATGCTTTATAATAAAATCAATTAAAGTAATTGTGGCATACTCTGTACCCCTGTATGGTCTATATATAAACTGCAATGCATTTAAAATAATACTCACTGAAGACAGAACATGATTACTTACAATTCTTCCCATACATTTTGCCAGGATAGAAGTCAGTGCAACTGGTCTAAAATTGTCAGATAGTGTTTCCCTGATGTTTTAGGCATAGTTATTATCGTAGATATTTTCCACATACTGTGTGCTTATTAAGTAATCTCTGACTTTTGTGAATGCAACCAGGAATCCCTCCAAGAACTGAGTTTGGCATCCCTGGCGTATATGATCCAGTATACATGTTATTAGTTTTAATGTTTTGTGTGTCTAAATGTTTGTGTGTCTAAATGTTTGTGTGTCTAAATGTTTGTTGCTTTGTGGCATTAAACTGGGATTAACTTTTATGTATTTTTTTTCCGCCTTAGACCTGATGGCGTTGAAAGAGAGTCAAGATCTGAATAAAATGGAAGAGAAAGATCCGGACAGGAAACATCATAATTTTATAATTGATGAAAAATATTTAAGTTCCTCACAGACTAAAAAAACAACCTCACGTAAAAGGGCTCAAAAGACTATCGGTAATTTCACCTGCCATCTGTGTGGACTAAGTTTCAAAAAGCATGGAAACCTTGAAGTCCACATGAGAGTTCACACTAGAAGGAAGCTTTACCCCTGCCAAGAGTGTGGAGTAACTCTCAGTCGACAAGGAACCCTTAAAATCCATATGAGAATTCACACTGGAGAAAAGCCTTACAACTGCCAACAGTGTAGTTTAACTTTCAATCAAATAGGAAAGCTTAAAGTTCATATGAAAATTCACGCTGGAGAGAAGCCTTACACCTGCCAACAGTGTGGAAAGTGTTTCAGGCTAAAAGGAACCCTTAAAAGGCACATGAGAATTCACACTGGGCCGAGCCCATTCACCTGCCAACAGTGTGGAAAGAGTTTCAGGCACAAAATATACCTTAAAAAACACATGAGGACTCACACTGGAGAGAAGCCTTACACCTGCCAACAGTGTGGAAAGAGTTTCAGTCGAAAAGGAAACCTTAATAAACACATGAGGACTCACACAGAAGAGAGCCATTTCACCTGCCAACAGTGTGGAAAAAGTTTCAGGCAAAAAGGAAACCTTCATAACCATATGATAGCTCACACTGGACAGAGCCCATTGACCTGCCAACAGTGTGGAAAGAGTTTCACTCAGAAAGGAACCCTTAAAGTCCACATGAACATCCACAATAGAACTGAACCTTACACCTGCCCTCACTGTGGAGACAGTTTCAGTCAAGACGGAAACCTTAAAGTCCACATGAGAGTTCATTCTGGGGAGAAGTAGAATAAAGGAAACATTTGTACTTTCCAAAAGTATTTATATGTAAAACTTATATGGATTTGATCAACTGGTCTCTCAACGCAATTGACACCATCTTCTCGACGAGAAGCTTGGGTTCGGGGGAACCTGACTGCCCTGCCGGAAGTTTCGCTGCTGGCTACACGATGGATACGTGGGAGAAGTGGCAGGTTGTGTGTCTAGCGGCTCTTTCCGTGGAGGACATTGAAGATATCTACCTATTCGGAACCATGATAACAGGTTTTCTGCTGATTGGATTAGGCATTGCCCTGGTATATCGAGGAATTCAGGAAGCGGTGACAGTTGTCCAAACCTCCACAAGGCTGCCCGTCATGATTGAAGCAGTGGGCAGAGCTGTCAGCTCTCAGACTGGGACTATTAACCGCAATATGGATAACATCATGGAGATAAAACGCAATATGGATAATATCATGGAGAAGCTCACGGCTTGGCAGATGGATCGTTTCAGAGACCAGAACGAACTAAGAGAGTAGTCGTAAACTGTGGCTACTCGCCCCAAGACCAAACGATTCCAATCTTATCTGCTTTCGGCCTCCCTCAACCAGCACTGGCCTGGGCCAAGGCCGCTGTTGGAACAACAACTCCCCCGGAAGAGAACTGCAGTGAGACGCTCTTGCGTTCCTGCCCCACTCCTCACAGACACGGACTCGGACTCGGACTGGGACCTGATCAAGGTTGTCTCCATGGCAACTTGCGGACTGAGGCACCGAGATTATGTGCCAGACGTGACTCTCCAGGCCTACACATACATGTACATGAACTCTTACAAACAAACACACATTTATGCACTCACCCCCCCCACCCCCCATCTCTCGCCTTCGCCGCTTTGTACCCCCAGTCTGACAAGCGGGTCTGTGACCAGCGCCTAGAATGGCTGCAGGACCGGATGGCCGTCTGCCTGTGCTGGGACACCTCAACCCCCCCACTCCTCTCCCCTGTTGCAATCGTGTGTTTTTCATGTTGTAAAGTGTATGTGCTTACGTTGCTGAGGTGTTTTTTTTTTACTGTTCCCACACTGTACTCCTGATTGGAGCATAGTCTGGGGGTTGTTTTTTTTTTCTCCTCTCCTCACCTTACCTCTCCTCATGTTATGCTGTATTCTTCTTTCCAACTCTAGAGGCGCCGCAGATGGTCGACTCGGTGTGACTTGCTCAACACCAAAACAAATTCCTTGTATGTGTAAAAATGTACTTGGCAATAAAGCTTTTTCTGATTCTGATTTAAAAGCTGTACATACGCCCATTCGTGTTTATGCAAACACAAGTATGTCAGACTGACTTTGCGTACTAAGCTCATGAGATCATGTTAGATGCATAACTTGTAACAGGAAGATCTGTAAGTGATATGAAACATGATGAATAGTTTAGACTTTAGATTAGGAGATTTAGAAAGCAATGTATAATGATTTATTCATGTTTTACACATCATGTATAACAGGTGTTGAACACTTGCGTTTGTGCTGCAATGTAAGTGCTGACTGGCAGTGCTCTAGAGTGCGACCAATTTGGTCGCACATACGCCCAAAATTTGTAAAGGTGCGACTAAAATTTTTCCTAGGTCGCACTGGTGCACCTAACGTCATTGCATGCGCTCAGCTGCCTCTCCACGAATGAAGCATTTACCTCTCCTTTGACTGTCACTGAACTCACACACACTCAGGGTTGGATCATGTCGTGGTCTAAACCAATCAGAGACAGAGAGGGGGCGGGTCTTTGCCTCTGATTGGCTGTGGTACAGATATTCCTGCTCCATGTTGTGTGTGTGTGTGTGAGATTGAATTTGCAACCTGAGAAGCCCCAGAGAATCAGTTACGGCAATCAGCGATCAGCAAGCTAAACACAACGCTGAAACGGTTTGTGAGTCTATTTCACTGTATGTGTGTGTGTGGGGGCATGTTTTCGTGAAATATCAGGACACAAATGTGTATAATGACATGGGTATGACATAGGTATTACAAAAAGAGGGTGAAATATGAGGACGTTCCCCATGTCCTCACTTTTCAAAATGCTTATAAATCACACAGAACAAGTTTTTTTTCACAGAAAGTGAACTGCACAATCTCCTGTGAGGGTTAGGTTTAGGGGCAGGGGCAGTGTAAGGGGATAGAAAATACGGTTTGTACGGGATAAAAACCATTACGCCTATGGAATGTCCTCACATTTCACAAAAACAAACGTGTGTGTGTGTGTGTGTGTGTGTGTGTGTGTGTGTGTGTGTGTGTGTGTGTGTGTGTGTGTGTGTGTGTTCGAGAGAGAGAATGAACGTGAACTTGTGCCGCCCTAAACTACTTCATTGTCATGTCAACCGCCTGTCAGTGTCAGCTCGGGTGCCGTGAGAATCAAAACATTTAGTAATAGCGGCGTATGTTTTAGGCAAAAAAAAAAAAAAGTAAGTCACGTTAACATTAAAGTGAAAGAGTCCTGTAACTTACTCACATCGTCAAGCAAACCACCAAAACAAAATCGTTGTGTGTAATCTTCCTTTGACGAGACCGAATGCGCTGCAACATTTCCCTCAGATTCCCTTAACCCAGTCGGCGTCACTACTGTGATTGTTTTTGGAATATTATATAACAATGCTCAATCTCTTTGAGCACGATATTTGCTGATGTATCTACTGTCCTACCTGAAACGCTAACGTTATCATTGTTAATTTGTTGTGCCTGCTTCTTTACTTTCTGGCTCTTTGAAAAAACTTTCGACCACTTTTAATCCTGCGGTGATCAACCCATAATAATTCATAATTTCATTATAGCATTTGTTTCTGTTGGCACAATTTTATTAAGAAATATAAAAAACTATACAATAGCCTATCAGTAACGTTATCACATAATTATGACAATCATCAAAGCATATATATATATATATATATATATATATATTTTTTTTTTTTTTTTTTTTATATATAATATATATATAGCAAGCAGAGGAAATGAAAAATTCCGTATTTTTATTTATTATGAGTTGTATTTCATTGTTTATTATTTCATTATCTTTTAAATTAGGTTATAACACTTTGTTTAAACTGTAGTTTTAAAATATTAATGTTTAAAGCATTGTATCCCTTGATTTTAATTCGTGTGTAACTGCATATATTATTTTGTCATTTAAATAATATAAATGAATGTATTGGAGTGTGATAAAAAGGTGACCTTGAAATTGTGGCGTTAAAGGCGACGCGAGCCGGGGGAAATTTGTGGGTGCACCTACATTTTGTTCTGGTGCACCTAAATAAAAAAGTTAGGCGCACCAGTGCAACCAAGGCAAAAAGTTAGTCTGGAGCCCTGACTGGTGAGGGTACACATCTGTCTTTTCTGACACATGGATTCTTTAACCTCTGTGCACCTGATGTGATCTTCAGTGGAAGGTAAAAACTGTTCACATTATCACTAGATTCCACACTGAACCCAAGTCTGTGCTGATGAGTGAAATGATTTGCATTAAAGGTGCCATAGAATGCATTGATACAATATTTTTTTAATTGTTCTCTGATATCTACATAGAAGGGATGTGACTTTGATAAGGGCAAATACTTCAGATACAGGTTTACATGTCCATTTACAACCCTAGAAATTGTCCCTAGAATGAAATGGTCTGTTTTTGCCTTATTTGGAAAGGTCATGAATAATAATGTTGAGCTCTGCTCTGATTGGCTCATTTCGGTAGCTCATAAGTGCATTTATTCAGCAAACACAATCGCAAACAGCACAAGCGGCTCGTGAGTCATGACAGAACAGATCGACTGAATGACACTTTAACCCCCTCGAGTCGCGACCGACTCGCTTTTCTTATCAGTGCCAAAAAACTCAAATAACTCAACTCTTCGTTTTCTTAATCATTCAAGCAAGTTATACATCATTATAATCTGTTAAGTTTAAAAACAAATTGTGTACAGTCACAATAAAAACAAATTGTTGTTGCAAAATAAAGAAAACAGACATGATGCACAATCTGTGATCTAATCTGATTGTCTTCTGAAATTGACCTGTAGCTTAGTGAAGACTCACACAAACATGAGACATATGTCTAAAGAAACGTTAAAATGTCAGGTTTTAAATAATGTATATCAAATCGAAAACAAATATTCTGTGTTTATGTAATCTATTTGAAAAGAGAGAGATGTCAGTCGTTAGCGAGCCTCTTCATTATCCGGTAATGCCATTATCCGGACCACGCCCACGGAGCACGCGTTCTTTCAGATTCAAATACTGAGGCGATCCATGCGTCAACGCCTACATATCAACTCAAACACACACTTCAAGTGAAGCGCTACACTTCAGCTACATCGTGAGATGCGTTGAGGAATAATTCTTCTCATGGAAAGCTGTTCATGTTCTGTTCAGAGCAACGGATTCAGCAGCTGATTGTGAGGTAGGCTAAGTTTATTCTGTTAGCATCTGTGAATATCAAATGCAAAAGACCATTTAAATATGAATCCTGCTGCAACATAAAATGTACATCATAGACGCAAGACTGTTTAGATATGATTTATTTGGCCTGTTTTCGTTTTGTATAAATTGTATCTTAATTTGGTAACACTTTATAATAATGGTCATTAGTTAACTACATTAGTTAACATTAACTAATAATGAACTGCACTTATAAAGCGTTTATTAATCTTTGTTAATGTTAATTTCAACATTTACTAATGCATTATTAAAATCTTGTTAACATTAGTTAATGCACTGTGAACTAACATGAACAAACCATGAACAGCTGGATTTATTTATATTAACAAAGATTAGCAAATACAGTAACAAATGTACTGCTCATGGTTAGTTCATGTTAGTTAATACATTAACTAATGTTAACTAATGACTATTATCTAAAGTGTTACCCTTAATTTTAATCAATGTTTTTAATATATTTGCTTCTTATTTAATAAGCCAATATATCAGACAATAGCGTTAGCCTGGTGATCATGCATTGCACGCATGTCTTATAAATGAACTGAAGCTCAAAATTATATTTTGTGTATGATAGTTTACAAAATCAAATGATTCCGACAATGTTTGCCATTGAAATGACTGGGAAAAGTGTCCCAATCAACCTGAAGTCTCCAGATACTATTTGAAATCATAATTGCATTGCATTGCAAGTGTGAATCTTGATTTAAGAATTTTAAATATTTGGACTGGAAACTATAAACAAACTACTAAATAAGAAGAGCATTTATTGCAGTGTATTCAAATCTTTTGATCATTTAAAATATAATAGGCCTTTGTTGACTACATTCTAATTAAATTACAAAAAAGACTTCCTTTGTTCTGTTGCTCTCTGTCACATCCCTGAAGCTCATTCTTTATGCAGGTCATTATGCAGCACATTATGCGTTATTTTGTATCTCAGGTGTGATACCCAGCATTATTCATTAACTTTCACACCTCCTCGCATAATGGCATTTGTAAAGAAAAAGTATCTTAGAAAATGTACATGAATATATTGTTTTATGTGAATCAGAAGAAAGAAGAAAAAACTAGTCAACAACACCCATTAGTCAAAAGTCTTGTGGACACATATCTATTGTGTGTTTTGAGGCATTCATTTTAAAACACTTTTTTTAGTTTTTTTCAAAAACCGTGCATAAACATTTTTCTCTCAAAAATACAAGCATGTACTGTACATACATGTTGCTCACATATTATGGTAGCCCAGTTTGTGCTGAATACAGTGTATTTACACTTTTGCCATTAATGTGTTTATAAGCACAAATGTAAGAGCATGTCAAAACTTCTAAAGGGCCCCAAAACAGCTAAGACTCAAGAGGGTTCATACTGAAGATGTTACCTATCCATTTAAGGAGGAAACTAATTTATATCATAATGAAAGGAGGTGTGACTGAGACAGCACATCGTTGATTTCGGATAGTGTAAGCATTGTTGCATACGTTAGTTCATTGAATGTAAAGATTGCAGCTAGCGACTACGCCACCCTGGAAAAATTACAGGGACAATACTAAATTAATTTTGCTAAGGCACCACAGGTTCGTTCACAAAGTCCCTGGAGACCTGGATATAAAGAATATATATGCTTTTATTCAAAGATAAAATCTTTTTGTAAAAGCACAGGCTAAGAATATAATAATCACTTGTCAAAACCAAAAGAAAACACTAAAATTTAATCACACCATTCAACAGGAGTAGACCTGGACGTCTGGGTTTCAGCATGAGGGAGCCGAGGCGTGACAGCAGGGAATTAAGGACACAACAAGGCCTCCACAGCACATCACCACTTCCATGCACCTGTGCACAACCACGCTCACACACACACCACAAGTCACAGCAGCACTCGTGAAGAAAAGACTGCCACCAGAAATCCACACAGCCTTAGGCACTCGTCTCCTGCAAGCAAGGCAAGGCAAGTTTATTTGTATAGCACATTTCATACACAGTGGCAATTCAAAGTGCTTTACACAGAAATTAAATTAAAATATTCGTAAGTGAATTAAAACAGTTATAATAGAAATTAAAAGAAATAAAAAATAAAGATGAGATCCCCTATCTGGGGTGGAAGAAAATGGAGAGTCAGGTTTTCTTTAAAAATATTTGTCAGGTAACTGTACGTTTAGACAGTACCCTTACAGACAATTCTTCTTGGCCTAAGCAAGCAGAAATGTGTTACACACTAACACAAAATAAACACTAAACACAGAATAAAAGACACACAGAAATCAGTCACTACACAACAGTAAAACGAATGTTCTACTCAAAACTGAAACATATTACAAGAATTGAAAAATCGATAATCTGATGAGAACTGATTCCACAAACTGAAAAGAACTTGACAAAATGAAGTTAACATCAAAATAAAGAACTCACATGAAGGTAGTTCAAGAAAAATAGGTAAACAAATGTAGTACAACCAAGATAAGGATGCACCAGCTCACAGAATGGTACGAAAGAATAAATCTAATAAAACAAAAAACAAAACTCTCATTAATGCTTTCCGACACACTACTGAAAATAAGGAAAAAGGAAATGAATCCAGTCCAAATCCACAACGGAACTTAAACACAAAACAAAATCAAATAAACAAAAGCAAACATTAAAACAAATGTTAGGAAAGCAACTATTAACTTCCACGAAGCAACCTGTAGCTTAACACAACACGTAGCTCCGTGAACATAAACCAAATTGATAACTCAGCACTGATTAGGCAAAGCAAACAGCGTCTCTGGGCAAACGTCCCACAGAGCCCCACGGCAAGGAAGCGAATCACTCATAAGACACGACTGGTCTAAAATAAGGTAAAAACAAACAAAAAAACTTTAAACAACGAGACAAATGCTACCATATTGACCGTGATTAATAAAATCAATGTACACCTCTGAAGTATAGCGGCGGTCAAACCATGCAAGTTGACGAACATACCGTAAAGGTGTGATCTCCGATAACTGGATCGGTCAAACAGATGCAAGCATACTGGGAGTCTGCGGGCTCGTTCAGTCTATCTGAAGGGCAGCGTGCACGGAGATAACACGAGTCCGTATTGCGAGGCAAACACCCATACTGGCTGTGCCCAAATCACTCCCCCACGACCCTCTGGCTACAAACTGCTACAATACAACCAAAGACCTCATCCAAAACAACTGTCACATACCTGTAGAGGAGCAACGCCAACCAATGCCAGCCACCGGATCTTGCACACTGTGCCACTCTAAAGCTCTAAAGGAATGCACTATCATTAGCTATAGTGTACCACCAACAACCCAAACACAATTACCAGACATACCTGAGCGGCGAATAAGGGCGTTTTCACACCTGAAAGTCCGCACCAAGGTCCGAACCGAAGTTCATGTTTTGATACATTTTATACATTCGGTTAGTTTTGGTTTGGTTTCACATTGCAGTTATGCGAGCGGACTAAAGAACTGTACATGACACACTTGTGTCCACTCGTCATCATCTATGTAGGCGGCATCTGAACATTGATTGGTTTGTAAACGGACGTGCGTCTGACGTCAGTGTCTTTGACAAGAATGAATGAACGGACGCATGTCGTTGCCACTATTGAACAGTGCGCATTGCTTGACTATTTTCTTTTCGTTACATTTAAAAGTAGACATTTCAAGCTTTATATACACATATTTCTCATGTTTGTGAGACAAGTAGCTACTGAGTTTCGGTTTATTTGAGATGCGCTCCAGTTCATGTGCAAAGCATGTGATCGCTCCCGCGATTATGGTCTGATGTAGACTATTTGCTTCTTATTTATTAAATCCAGGCAATTATCTGATTAAACTTTTAATAAAATTAAGATACAATTTATACAAAACGAAATTCACATTAAAGAAAGGCTTTCTAAGCAAAATCATTCAAAATTTCTTTCAAAATCATTTCTGACCTTCTGACAGATTGCGCATCTTTTCACTTTTCATAATCTATGTAGCCTAGATTGAATTTAAAAATAACATTATAATATTTAAAAATAAACAGGAACTTCCTGTAAATGGTCTGAAAGTCCGAACCATACAGAAAATGCTTTCACACTAGAAACGAACCGAACCGAACCTTTGTTCAGTTTGATCCGGACCGAGACTACCTCTTTTCGTCTGACCAAATTTCGTCTGTTTGGTCCGTACCGTGGTACGGGGAAGGTTTCACACCTGTAATTTTGATTTGGACCAAACTGAAAAATCCGAAAATCCGGACCAAACAAGGTAGGTGTGAAAACGCCCTAAATGTGACGCAGGAAGAAAGGGGCGGTGGCTCGTGACGGCATTGCAGCTCGCCAGCCAGTTTCTGTATGTTACCCTTGCCCACCGATAGGTATCACGGAGCAGAATAACCAATTACATGCAGCTGGAAAGGAGGTAGCTAGACCTGCAACACAAACAAACGACCACATATGAATCTTCCTTCTTGGCTTTTTGCTTTTTGGGTTGTTTGTTTTCCTTTTACTTTGGACTTGCTTGTCACATATTCAAAGTGTGTGTCGCTTGTGAGATGGACGCTTGGGGTCTTTGACCGCTTAGTTGTGGTAGCACGCTCACGGATTGTTTATTGAGGCAGCTACAACTGAGGAAAAAAACTAAATTGCTCCACTGTACAACACGTGGTTAAGGTGAAAAAAATTACATTTTGTCAACTCTGTCAGACGTCAACTCAAGTCAGGTTTTATGTCTGATGGTTGCTCTCAAAAAGTCTGTATAATGTGATTTAATAAGATTTTTGCATATGGGGAATTCTTCTAATGCTGTGTCATTATTCTATTTACATATGTACTGCATATTTACATATGTACTGAACTGCATAGGCGGCAGTGGCTCAGTGGTTCATGTAGGTTGTCTACAAACTGGAAGGTTGGTGGTTCGATCCCCGGTTCCACCTGACCAAGTGCCGAGGTGTCCATGAGCAAGACACCTAACCCCAGCTGCTCCCCACGAGCTGGATGGCGCCTTGCATGGCTGACACCGCCGTCGGTGTGTGAATGAGTGTATGCATGGGTGAATATGAGGCAAATATAAAGCGCTTTGGATGGCTGTAGGTCTGTTAAAAGTGCTATATAAATGCAGTCCATTTACCATATTTGGCCTCAGCTCAACATTTGTCAACTCCATTAGTATTTTACACCGTCAGGTGAAGGTTTTTGTTAATTTTGAAAGAAATGTCTTTACATTTTTACACAATTAATTGAAAAAAGAATAAAACATCAATGGAACTACATGATATCTCTTAATTACCTACATTGGTGATATATGTTTAATATTAAAAGGAGGGAGGAGAATTAAGGAATTTAGAAACTGGGTTGTTCATAATAGTGTTACACTAGTGTTACATAACTGAAGATTTTACATTGTTTTTGGATGGATTAAATTAAATTAGCATGCTTTTAAGTGTGTCTGATGGAGTTGACACAAATTAAGTTGTGGACTGAATATATATATTTTTTTTAGAAAAAATATTTAGAAAAAAAAAACAGTTCCCTTACTGTTACAAACAGAGGTGACACGGATAACAGAGGCAGGTGAAAGCAGAGTTTATTTGCAGAACCAGGATGTGAGCAGATGAGGTGAGAGTCAGATATGGCAGTTCAGGTGAATGCTGGATATGAAGGTGATACGATACGTTTCTTGATTGCAGAACAGCGGGACAATGGATCAGGAGACAGGACAAGACGAGGAGACACTCAGGAGACGAAGGAGATCAGGTAATTAGTCAGGCGAGTCCGAGGAAGCAAGCATGAGTAGTAGCATGTGCAAACGATACTGGACAGTGACTGAAGCTGTGTCCCAATTCGGGGGCTGCATCCTTCAAAGGCCGCATTTGAAGGCCGATTGCGTCACCGCAGCGCGACGAAGGCTGTCCCAATTCGAAGGGGCCTTCAAATGCAGCCTGCCGTCCGTGTTGCCAAGTCCGCGTTTTGTCAGCCGAATTAGGCTACTTTTAAGTTGTTGCAGCGGGTAAAAAATTATTTCCGCGGGTTTGTTTCTACCCCATAAGTATGATTTCGCTGCTCCAACTCCCCCAACCGTACAACTGCAGTGGAGAATTCGGCCGCTCAATGGAGAAAATCGCATTGGGAGTTTTGGACTACTTTTCTTGCAGAGACCTGGCAACCCAACCCACCGTCCTTCTCCACGGCCGCGAAGGAAAGAACCAACCAGGACAAGTGGATCCTTCGCAGTGTGAATACACTGCCCATCCCGCGGCCGAGGAACACTTATAAATGTAAGTATTGTGTTTTAATTTACTCAAATAACCAACAAAACGTTTTAAAAGCCAGTGGTCTTTATTTCTGTGTTACCACGGCACAGCTTTATTCGTTAGGTGATCTGATGTAATATTTCGTTTTTGTTTTATGGATCAAGTTACTTTTGCAGCTTTATTAAAATGAGGGCAGCAAATGAGTATTTATTTACTGGGCCGAAAAAATTGAGAATATAGAATTTGAGTATCTATAAATATGATTTCTGGAGTATTTTGTATGTATGTAGGCGACTTTTGCATCATATTTTTTAATTTTCTTAAGATTTCACCTCTGCATTGCAGGTAAAAAAAATAAACTTATTACAACTTAAAAAAAAAAGTATGCAAGTTAATAGACACATCTTTACTGAAATGTATTGTGCTGTTGTGTTTGATATTAACAGACATGTTTATTTTCTCTGTTTTAGGATTGAAAGTGTCCTGGGACAGGTGAGGGAGTGGGAAACTTGGCCATGGTTTGTCTTCATGAATGAGGTGTTGGGACAACCCCCCTGTCCTCATTGCCTCCATCCCTGAGGACACACCAGGGCCAAGTTCAGCAGAGGGTGACCAAGATGAGGAGCAACTCCAGCCAAGAGGAGACGAGACCGAGAGGATGAGCTGATGGAGAGACTGAGGGAGGACAGGAAGTTTCAGCGAGAGACAGAGGAGAGCAGGGAGAGAATGGACAGATTGTTTTTTCTTCTTGAGAGATTGTTGAGAACTAAAATTTTGGTTTTGTAAATTAAAATGTGTAAATGAAATATTACCGTTCTACACATTATTTTTGTTATGCAAGTTATAATTTGTAAATGAAATAAATAATTCTGTACATTTATTTTTGTCATGTCAATTAATTTGTAAATGAAACAATAAATTGTTCTATACATTTTTATTTACAGTACTTTTTACAACTATTTACATAAGTTACGTTTAAGATTAGAAAAACAAAATACATTTTAAAATTAACAGTACATAAAACAGATGGAAGAAAATGTTTTTATGTAGTCTTTTATTGAGCTGGGCAGGGAGACCCTGGTGAAGCCTCTGTCAGCGGGACATCATCTGGGATCAGTGCATATTTCCACTGTCTACCAACAGGTTTGCAGTGCTGACTTATTCGACGGCTGCCATGTCGCTAAGATGTTTTCAGAAAGAGGGAAGAATAAATTAAATTAACTCACATCCTCAAATCAAACCATAAAATATTTTAAGATGCATAACGGTTCTATGAGCTGAACTCTGCAGGACAGCGGCCCTCCAAGACCAACGGTGCCTATCCCTAATCTATAAGACATATTTCTAGTGTATTTTATTTTTAGATTCTTTTTTAAACGATAACTAATATCAGAATCTAATATCCATGTGTAAAAAGTCAGTTTTCCATAAAACCACAATATTTGCCTCTGAGATGAAGTTGAATAAAAATCTGAGGTACTTCACAATTATACTCAAATATAGAGTAAATGTATTTCGTTACATTATTTGTAATATTTAGCAACTGTTCACAGCTGCCGTTGAAGAGAACTGAAATGAACATTTATACTGGACATTAAAGTTATATTCAACTGCCTAAAAACAAAACAACTAAAGATGTTTACCTCGGCCCATTTATGTACATAATACAGAGTATAAACTATATAAAATCGTATGCCGGTAACATATTAGTCAACATTTTATTTGTATCAGTAGATACATTAGATTACTCGAGTAAATTGAAACCCAATACTTGCATTTAAAAGTGTAATATCTGGCAATTTCTTTTCAAAAATCTGACGTTGCGGCGCGCAATGAATTCTGGGGTAGGCAAGGCTGTGAAGCATCCATCTGAGTATCCTTCATTTCATGGGAAAAGAAGGACGCATTTGAAGGAGCCTTCGAAGGACCTACGAATTGGGACAGCCTTCGTCATGGCGCGCACTTCAAAGGACACGGCCTTCAAAGGATGCAGCCCTTGAATTGGGACACAGCTGGTATGTTCTTCATGAAGTAGTAGCGGCGCGTGCATGACCAAGTAGAGTCAGCCTAGCTCACAGTGCCATCTGCTGGTGAAAATAAGGTTCAGGGGAAGGTCCTCATGGCTGGCACTCTGTAGCGTCTGGAGTGTCTCTCTCATAGGATCAAAGTGGTGAGTTTTTTGGAGAAACATCAGAGATGTTTTCCTCCAAACAGCTCTGCATATAAATTAAATTCCTGCTCCAAAGGCTCCAACAAGTCTGAGTCAAATTGCACCACTGACTGATTAAGACCGGCTAGAGTGTGACCAGAAGATACTATGATGGCCTTTTCTGAGCTTCAATCAGATTCTAATAAGCCAGGACACCTACCTCACCCTTTAGTCTAGAACGGCCTGGGGGTGACCCTAACACACTGTAGTGGACAGCACATTCCAGGGCCCAGTTTATGGCCGGGCCACTCTCTGTCCATAACAGTGGACAAAAGTTTGCTACATTTTGATTGGATCTTGGTAGACTGAGAGAAAAACAAACTGTCCAACGCCATCAGATAAGATGCTATGACAACATCCAGACACCTCTTAGAGGCCAAAAAGACCAGCTCTTGTACCAAGCCCAGGAAGGACAAGACATCTCATTGGCCCAAATGCAGTACCTGCCCTTCACCCACATCTCTAGTGTCCTTGTCTATGACTGCCATAAAAATTCCACAGGACCTTAGCAGTACTGGGTGAAACAAAGACCACAATGATTCATCTAAATCCATTCATAACTATGTTTGGAAACCTTAAGACTGATGTAAACTACACACATCCATTTCATACTTATTCAGAGAAATAAGTATTCTCAGTGACAGCTATTTGTAATGCAACATCTTACACAGAATCAGCTGTTAATGAACAAATGAATGAACAGTTCAATCTTTTCCCATCATATTTGGTTTCTATTTGTTTAGAATATTGCCAAGGGTATTCTGATGGTGGTTTGGAAAGTGAGAAATGCATTGGTAAACTTTAAAGACACTTTAAAGACTTCTAACTGTGTACAGTATGCAAATGAGTTTCACAGGAGAAAGGAGGGTGAGTCTCACTGTGGACCCCCTCTGATGCCAGCAGCCAACAGCAACACTGGAATGGAGAAGCGCCAAATTGCAATCTCCTCCTATTCGGAAAAGGATAAAGGTACCCTTTCAACAGACACACCTCGTTCTGAATTTCTCCTTGAGAGAGATTGTGACAGAGCAACAAGTTCTGAATTTCTCCTTGAGAGAGATTGTGACAGAGCAACAGGTTCTGAATTTCTCCTTGAGAGAGATTGTGAAAGAGCAACAGGTTCTGAGTCTCACCAGCAAGGATGAGACTGTAACAGAGCAACCAAGTTCTGAGTCTCTGGTTCATCCAGAGAGACAACAAAAGATCCAAGGATCTGAGTCTACAGCCTGTGAGGCAGCAACAGATACGACCATGTTCTGAGCCTCCAGCCTGTGAGGAAAGAGACATTAACAACCTCTACATTCAGAGTTTTAGTCCAGCGAGACTACAGCACGTCCCGAGTCTCCATGCCAGAGAGACCAAAGCGGATTGACCAAGTCCTGAGTGTCTGACCCACAGAGTCAGAAGACACACAGAGACATTTGCAACAAGGTTAAGCTCAGGAGAGCAAACCTTCACTTCGAGGTTCTTTCGTCTGCGTGTTCCAGATTAAGGACCTTCTGCACCTACTTCAGGGCCTCATCTGCGTGTTCCAGATTTTAGGACCCTTTGGTGCTCCAGGAGATCAGCATCCCACAGATATTTGTGTTCAAGACTGTTGAAACGGATTCCAGCTCCTTTCCCACTGCATTTGTCACCCAGCACAACCAGTGGAAGAAGTCACCTCCATCGGACTGCTTACTCAACCACGTGGAACGTAAATATCACTTAACCAAACCTCTTTCCAGAAACCTTGGCATTGTTGTATATTATCAGTATATGATTTTCTAATTTACATTAGAGTTAATTTAACTGATGTTAGTTAATATAGCTATCGTGTTTTTGTGATAGGGGGTTAAGGAAATGATCAATAAAGGCCGCAATCCTGTATGATTCGCTCCCACAATCTGATACAATCGGTCGTCCAGGAGGAACCTGATTCAGAATAGTCCAGGTTTCTGGAGACTTATGGATCTTAGGTAATAAATTAAATTTCCTAGGCTGCGGGGGAACATCACCGAAAAGGTAGTATTTCTGTTTAGCTGTTATCTTCTTTTCATACAGGTCACTAACAATTACCCGGATCCTTTTCTGGGTCTCCAATTGGAGGGAACCAGCCAAAGGTAAGTAATGTGTTGTATTACTTAATTGTCTGTGAGCTTCAGTCAAGTATTGATTTTTATCCATAATCACAATTTTCGAACCTTTGTCTGCAGGTTTTATAACGATATCCTGGTTGGCTTTTAAATGATTAAGTGCATTTCTTTCCTCCATCGACAAATTATTCTCCCTCTCCCCATAAAAACAAATTCTCTCAAGAGCTCGTCTATCTCGCCTGATTAGTTGTTTAATGGGTTCTGATATAGAATCCCATTCAGGCTCCCCATACGGAAATGTAATATATGACATATATGTCCCTATATCGCAAATGACGCTGTCATAAATGCTAAATATAAGACAATATATTGCTATCACATATATAAACATCTCTAGATATATGTTGATATAAGTTTATAACATATATAAATTTTCCATATTAAATTAGTATATTGACATATATTAATACGATATATATGACTATTGTTTATATAATATTGTATGTTATGACCATATATCTCACCGATATGTTTAATTTATATATGCCCATTTATTTAAACAACATACATACATTTTATATGCCTATGGTTTCCTTATTAATTCATTCCTTCTTTTCCTTATTTGAACAGCTTTAACTTTTAACAAGTCTACACAATCCACATTTCATTAAAAAAGTTTTTTTATATACATATATACAACCCCAAATCAGAAAAAGTTGGGACAGTATGGAAAACGCAAATGAAAAAAAAAGAAGTGATTTCTAAATTTACTTTGACTTGTATTTCATTGCAGACAATATGAACACAAAATATTTCATGTTTTGTCTGGTTAACTTCATGTCATTCAGACCTGCAACAAAAAAAGTTGTGACAGGAGCAATTTAGGGCTAGTAATGAGGTAAAATGGTTAAATAATAATGTGATTTTAAACAGGTGATGTCAACAGGTGATTGTAATTATGATTTGGTACAAAAGCAGCATCCAAGAAAGGTCTAATCCTTTAGGAGCAAAGATGGGCCGAGGATCGCCAGTTTGCCAACAAATACGTGAGAAAATTATTGAAATGTTTAAAAACAATGTTCCTCAAAGAAAGATAGGAAGAGATTTGGATATTTCACATTCAACAGTGCATAACATAATTAAAAGATTCAAGGAATCTGGAGGAATTTCAGTGCGTAAAGGACAAGGGCGCAAGCCTAAGCTGAACAACCGTGATCGGTGATCCAGAAATTTCCTGGAACCACCAGGGGCCAACTAGGGGTAGCTATAAATCAAAAGATCACTGAGCTGAGGACATCCAAAAAGACTCTAACTTAAAAAAAAATTACAGGCTGTATCATATACCTGTTGGTGGATTTTCATGTTCTGTGCTGTTTTATTTGTTACTTGTTTTGTTGTAATATTGTATTTATATATAATAAAGTTGTGTGTTCAGTAGTTTTCTAATTTTGCGCAGCTTAATTTGTCTTTTTATATTAAAACTGTGTAACAGTTTTGAAAAGCCGTTTCATGTCATGTGATGTAATGCTCCTCTCCACCTCAAGAGGGATCTAGGGAGGTTTCTGAAGGGCAGGTTATCCTTTTAAGGGACAAGTAAGACTGTTTTGGGGAGGTATTGGCATGGCTTTGAGTGTTTGCTCAACTTTGCGATGCATGGGACCCTGTATTGAGGAACCTCTTTGGTTCTACAGCTCAGTAGGGTTTTCTTTTGGCCTAATTCGTCAACCAAGGACGCTTCGTCTGGACTATATGGTTTTCTTCCACACCTTTGATTATTTGGACTTTCGTTTGGTTATAGTTTGGGACATTGTATGTTGAACTTTTGTGGACTTCCATTGAACTGTCAGGATGGGGTAAGATGCACACTTCTTACCTGACTAGGTGGGAGTTGTGAGAAATGGACTTTATTTCTGAGTGAACTCTACATGTTGTGGTTGGGCTGAAATGCTCTAACAAGATGTGAATTGTGAATTTCCATTTCTTTGAATGTATGTTTGGTGATATTGTTGCTGTTTGGGATATTTACTCTTTAAACCTTTAAATATATTCTTCTCTGCTCTGGGATAAACGGATCTCCCTCATTTATATATGTTACAAAATGAGAGTGTTACAACTGCTTTAATAAAGTTTAAATGTTTTACTGTATAACTTATTTTCTGCTAACTGCACCGTTTAACATTTAAGGCTTAGGCATGTCATATGTATTGCATTGCAAGTGTGTAAGTACACATCCATAACCTATATTTAAAAAATATGTACGAAATTAATGAAAGCATGTTTTTTTTACATTTGTTTAGTTTACACCATTAATTCAAAATATTTAGCAATTGATATACATAATATAAGAACATAACATATATTTAAAATATATGTGCACACTGTTTATATATATGTCATTTATATATTCCATATACATTTATCAAAAATATATTTTATATATTTCATTTTAAATGTAAAATATATAATAAGACTATATAAAAACATATATTAGGGACATATATGTAACATGTATGCAAGCAATATGCTATGCATATATGTGTAGTTTGTATATTGAACATATATACAAAGAAATATATGTCATGTATATTGATAATTATATATGTGACATATATATAAAACACTGTATTATACATACATAAAATATATGGGCTAGTTTTATATGTCAATATATTAAATTGTTCCATTTTCTAATAGGTTTTATATATGGGCAGATATATATGTACATATATGTTTTCACTTTCTATGTGGATATATTTAATATATGTATATTTCATATATGTACATATATTACATTTCCGTATAGGTCCCAAGAAGAAGGGTTGATAAACGGCTCTCGAGAGAAATCCGTAATATAGCCAAAATGGTCTAAGAGTTTAAGTTTCCTGTGATATGCATGGAGATCTCTGAGAAGCCCACGCCTATCCACCCTAGGTGGTGTAGGGATGAAAAAAGCCCTCTCTCCAGCAGCGTTTCCTCAACCTCGGAAAGGGAGAAGGTAAGTGAAAGATTTAAGATGTTTGAAAGGGGCTGTGTGACATTTCTAGGTCCCCCTATTTTTAGTTTAACTGAGACATCCAATTCAGTTAGGGTTAGGGTTAGGTTAGGGGAATGAAAAATCCAAGATCAGGGGCCCTAAGGTCCCTGAAATGGTTATGCACAGTCCAGCCTTCTACTGACCACTAAAGGCAGCCCAGGACCAAAGACAGTCAATCCCATTTATCCCCGTGTTCTCCCAGTGACACGATATATTCGGTTTATGTCTATGAAGCATGTGTCATAATCAATTTTTTATTTATTTATTTATTTATTAATATTGTAGAAGCCAGGAGAGGGGTAAGTAACCACGGTGTATGATACATCAAATGGTATATGTGATAATCACTTTTTTATTTTTTATTTATTAATATTGCAGAAACCAGGAGAGGGGTAAGCATACACGGTATAGCCAGGAGAGGGGTAAGTATATACGGTGTATGTTAAATCATAATAGTGTAGCAATTATGGACGCAGACATATAGATGAGTTAATCTTCCAATGATTCGATCAAATTAACATCCTTTTCAACAAAGCACAATTCAGCTCCAGGAATTCATCATCATCACGAGGGAGATGGGGGCTTGATTCTGCCCCGGAGCTACTAGTTCTGACTTCCTATGGACTCGCCACCAAACTCAGTTAAAAGAGGACAAAAGGCTCGTGGTTGTCACAAGACAAAGAAACAACCAGACCTCTGTCTTTGCATGACCAGCAAATGAACTCCACGTGACAGCTAAAACTCAGAGTAAGCTCACAGAAACTGTTAGCTTATGGAGTACATCAAATAACTGATTATTGGACTTTCATTCAAATAGCCTTCGACATAACTTGTTAGTGTGTTTACAACTGATACACATGACTATCATGCATGTATATTACTCACAATTCATGCAATTATGTAACTATTGAATGAGTGGATGAAAAAGCATCGTGTTTGGTACCGGTGCGTTCGTATGGGTATAATCCAACAGATGAGCTGAATGAAATCTTTATAGAATTGATCATGTCCTTATAGTAAGAAATTAGGTCTAAATTTACTCTCTGCTTAAGAGCAGGAAACTAAATTCTAGAGATAACCTAATTTTGTGGGAGGGGTGGAGACACAGTCACCCCTGAAGCCTAATTGGCCAGAACCCATCCAGGGGATGGGCAAATGTTTGAGTTTAGTCTCAGAACACGAACGAAAAGTTCAGTTCTGTTCTCAAGTTCAGTTCTCAGTTCTGTTCACAGTTCTGTTCTCTACAGTTCTGTACAGTTCAGACCAGAAGCAGTGCAGAGTTCAGCTCAAGTTCGGTTCCAGTTCGGTTCGAGCTGGTTCGCGGCCTGTTCGCAGTTCAGAGATGAGCTCAGTCCTAGCAGTATGACCAGAGAGAGTTCGGAACGGAGTTCCCAGGAGACGATCTGACGATCGTGACAGACCAACATCAGAGAAAATGGGTTAACAACGATTTCATTCAGGCCATCTGCTTTTCTCTCACTTTCCTTTCTTTTACTTAAAGTTTATTTTATTTCCGCTAAGTCTCGGGTCTGTTAAAGTTTCGCCGTAAAAGTCTCTCAACAACGAGTTTCTAACAGCGCGCTCCAACTTCAAACAACGCCCACAAGACTTTCATCCAGCCGCCAACACCCCACGTGTTCGGCCTCCCCAGACGTCGACCAGACCTTCAGCGAATCAAAGATCCGGGAAAATCCCTGTACAGCCAGGAGAAGGGAATCCCCCTTTGTCAGACGACACGCGAAACCCAAACGCAAGTAACGCCTTTTTGATTCCAAGCTGAACTGGTGCATTAGATCAAATGTAATAACCCTGCCTAAGAAACGATAGGAGGTTAAATTACTGATCAATGGTTTCTTCAGGTCATGTTTCATAAATGCATAGATTGCTTAGGATTTCATAATTTCTCTCTCTTAGAACTTATTCTTTCCTCACCTTCTTCCTTTCTGCAACGTGTGAATGTGCGAGTGTGTGTGTTTATGTTAGATATTAGTTTGATGTGTTAGATTAGTCAATAAAGTTCCGTTTGTATTCAAAGATAACTGTTCTTGTGTTATGTGCTTATCAATTTAATGTCTTGAACTGCCGATCTAAGTTACCTGGCTGTTAAATAGTGTTTCACTATTGTTCGGATATTAATATCCGCTGCAGAGTTGATATTTACGGCCCGTTCAAATGAACGCTGGACGAGTCATTTGCTCGGCTGTAAAATAGACTCTCAAAATTCCCTATGAATTCATTAAATTCATTCATTTGAGCTAAATATACATGTTTCCCTTTAACAGAGCCCCCTTTAAGTCCTTACATATCGGCGGACGAATAAGTTAAGGTGTAAACATTAATTCTGAATTATTTATACTACATAGTGTCATTCGAGTCTTTCATTTTAATTCAGTTCCCCGTTGAGTTATTATTTTATCTGACTCATAGTCGCTACAATAGTATGTCATCATCAATTTTTTAATTTTTTTATTCATATTGCAGAAAACAGGAGAGGGCTAATTATACACAGTATATGGTAAGTCATAATAGTTATGTATGTAAAATTATGTCAATTTAATACTATGTGTGTGGATGTATATCCACCCGCAATCACACCCGTATCCACTATAGTCTATATATAAAAATGTGTTTGTTTTATTGTAAGATAGTTATTTATATGTTAGCCATTTATGCCATTTAACCCACGTTATGTTTCGTATAATCATGTAATTTTTTTCTATTTTTTTCAGGAGTCCAGGGCTACGTCCACCAGAGGTATGACAGGCCGGGCTGGATCCGCGAGGGGTGTGGAACCGAGGGTTGACTCGGACACAAGACGAGAGGGGTAGGTTTTAGGTAAGGTTTTGTGGTGTGGGTTATCATAATGGGAGGGCTATAAAACCACTGATGATATTGCCTGGGGTATCTGGGTAGGGTTAGGGGGGATGTGGGTGTGGCTATACAAACATATTTGCCCGGGGTATCTGGGTAGGTTTTAGGGGTGGGGTGGTATGGGTGTTGCCATACCCACATGCTGATCAAAGATGATAAGATAAGAGAAGGAAAACATCACTCATTTAGGCCTCATTCAGGCCCCTCGGGTGCACCGTGTCCAAATGTTTAATCCAGGTACTCTCTGCCCTGAGTCTCTCATTCAGGGACCATGCTGGATTGGATTGGAGCGCGGTGACTTTAAACGAGGACAATCCGTGGGCCAGGAAGTGCTGGACGAGGTACCGCCGCTTGTCAATGCCATGCATAGTGTTGTGAGCATGTTGATAAGCTCGGACACGGAGTTCGTTTTTCGTCTGGCCGACGTATTGTCTCCTACATCTCGCACAGAAGACCAGGTAAATACAGTTAGACGTTTCGTGAGTCAGAGGTCTGGGGATCTTGAAAATCTTTTTGTTGAATCTGCTCATTACCCATCTGGTTTGCACAAAGTATTTACAGTGACCAACGCGGCTCTGGGGTTTGAGAGTGCTCAATTTGCTACGGACCAGTACGTCCTTGAGATTTGTGTTTCGTTTATAGGCCGCAATTGGCCTGTGGTGCTGAAGGAACTTTGTGAGTCCTAGGAATTTAAGAAAATTTTCCTTAATGGCCAAATTAAGGGAAACACACTGGCTAGAGTAGAATGCCGTTAAAGGGATAATCTTGTGTCTGTTTTGTGTCTCTTCTGCCTGTGGTTTCTTTGGCTCATCAAAATTCTTTAATATTTTTTTTAGGAAGGATCTCCCGTAACCACGGCACCTGAGTGCTTGAAACAAGGTCCGTGTGGCTTCCCGAAACGAGCTGGGCTGTGAGCAGATTCATTTAAACCTCAATAATTGGGATTTAATGATTCCCCTAAAGCAGTGGTGTCCAACCCTGCTCCTGGAGAGCTACCGTCCAGCAGATTTCAGTTCCAACCCTGCTCCAACACACCTGTCTGTAATTATCTATCACCCTGAACACCATGATTAGCTGGTTCAGGTGTGTTTGATTGAGGTTGGAGCTAAAATCTGCAGGGTGGTAGCTCTCCAGGACCAGGGTTGGACACCCCTGCCCTAAAGGTATGTTTAGGGTGGAAACTGTCTCTATGTAGTAAGGAATGTGTGTCGGTTTCCTTAAAATAGACTTTAAAGTCTAGATGACCCGTTTCTGTGAATCTAGGTCCTTTATATGACACAACATCTAAAAAGTTGACCTCTGACCTGTCTATACTGTACTTTACACTAATAGATTCCTGGTGTGCATTGAGATGGGAGATGAAAACGAGGAAATCCTCCATCGAGTGGGTCCAGACTCCCCAGATATCATCCAAAAAGCGGAAGTAAGCTAGCGGTTTCAAGGCAGAGGTCGCGAGGGCCGTTTGCTCCCAATCCGCCATGAAAATGTTAGCGTACGATGGCGCAAACTTTTTACCCATGGCCGTTCCCTTGACTTGTAAGTAAAATTTAGAGTCGAATTCGAAGTCGTTTTTTGTCAAGTTTATCTCTAATAGTTTTAGGAGATATTCATCTGGCCTATGGGGGTCGGGGTATTTTTTCATACAGTTTTGGACTACCATAATGCCAGTAGGGGTATCAATTAGGGCTGTCAAAATTGCTCAAAAATGACGTTCGAATATTCCCTCTAAAAAAAGCACGAATATTCGAACTATTCGAACATCTGGTTGCGCATTTTATCAATGACGCGCATTACGTCAATAACAGGACAAATTAATACAAAGAGACATAACTACTTATATAGGTAGTCTATTTAAGTTTAAACATATTTGACAACGTATTACCTACACAAAAACAAGTAAATCAACTAATGGCTAAAGACTGCAGACCTCACTCTCTCTCGCCCTCACCCTCTCTGCGCATGGTTTAAATGAACACACACACATTGAGTGCTGATCAAGAGTTTTGTGCAAGCAATTTAAGGTCGCGACTCTTGTCCCAAATATAGCAGGCTTCATTCAGTGATTGAAACAAATATTAATATAAGTTTTACAGCATATTATTGAACGCTCCGAGCGAGATGTGCTGTGGTAAACATGGAACTTTTCCTTGACATGAAACGGAAAATAATCAAACCAGTGGAAGCAGTGCATTTATCCTTCATTCATGCAATATCTATTCAGTCAGTAGCCTACCTCGGTTCCACTGCATGACAGAACTCCCTGAAGCCTGCCCCATCCACGACACTGATCGCTCTCATGTCCTTACAAATGAACAAAATTAATTTCTCCGTTATGGCCTCTTGTCGTGTTGCAGACAGAGAGCTTGTGGCGGGCGATGCAAAGTAAGGGTGGTCCAGTTTGCACATACAAATTAGTTGCTTATATTTACAAAACGAGCCTACAAAAGCATAAAAAAGCCCGTTTAATAAAGCAAAGTTCACGAAACTAAGTGAAAAGTCACTAAAGTGTTTAGTGAAATTAGGAAACATTTAGATATCATACATTGAGTTGAACAAGTTAGCGTTACATTTCTACATACATTTTGTTCTCATGTCACAAGTGATATCAAGGTTTATTTTGATCTGTTTTACATGATTCTTTTGTAGTGTGGTTTTCGGTGAAGTGTACTAAAATAAATATCGTCACCTGTGTACATTAGCCCACTTCTTCTCGACGCTTTTCCTGATAGTAGCCTATAGTATATAGAACAATTACTCCGAGTCGCCATCTGTCGTTTCAAAGAAAAGCACAACAGCGAGCGCGTCAAGTATAAACACGTCGTCCGTTTGGGGAGGAGCGCGCGCAGTCAGCGGGGGCTTGCGCTGCGGAGACAGGCTTCAGGCGCTAGCGCGCCCGCTCGCAAAGCAGACAGCCACGCCTCTACTACAGCCGGCGTTTTTTTCCCCACATTTTTTTATTTATTCGAATATAAATTTTCACCTTCAAAATTCGTTTTTTAAAAACTATTCGAATATATATTCGAATTTAGAATATTCGTTGACAGCCCTAGTATCAATATTGGTGTATAGACTGTCTATGTCAATGGTGAACAAAAAGGAGTTTGATGGAATTTTGAGTTTGCCAATCTTGGAAATAAAATCGTACGTATCTTTTAAATAGCTTGGATGTCTGGTGGAGAGAGGGTTGAGGAAGTGCTCGATATATTCCGCGGTGCAGTACGTCTCGCTGTTACAATCGGACACTATTGGCCGGCCGGGAGGAAATACAAAAGGTACGCTCCATTTCGCCGGTTCGTTATGGATTTTCGGCAACAGGTAAAATAGTCTTGGTCTGGGTGGGCCCTCACCCATCAGATACTTCTTTTGTTTACCATTTATTACCCTCTTTTGCACCATATCCTCTAATATATCTTCCACTTCCTTTGCAGTTTCCAAGTAGACTGGACCCTCAAGTGGACGATAATGATCGCGCATGGACAGTTGTCTGAGGCCCTCCCCTATATAATGCGCCCTGTCTAGTATGACCGTAGCGTTACCTTTGTCAGCGGGTTTAATAACTATATTAGTGTTGTCGCGTAGCTCTTTGAGGGCTCTCTTTTCCCCGGTGGTCAGGTTGGGGGTTCTGCCGATGCCCCAGTGAAGGCTTTTAAAGGCGTAGTTTTCAGCCCTGATGACTTTGCCGATTTCTTTAGGCAGGCTGGACAACGGGGGCTCCCAATCAGATGGGTGGGTAAAAGGCACTTTTTCTTTGGAGTTCTTTTTGCCCTCAAAATATGTCTCGAGCTTAATTCTGCGATGATAAGACTGTATATCCGCTAACAATTCTTTTTTTAGGCATTTCGGAGGGGTGGGAATGAAGGAAAGGCCCTTCTCCAGAACGGAGGTTTGATCTTTCGTCAAGATCAGGGACTTAGACAGATTAATTATACGTTTTTGGGGACCACGTTTTGGGCTGTCGAGTTTTAGAAGTTTAAATGGTCCATCCAATGAGTAAACAGTGCCTTGGCCGTAGCCGGTCTCCAATGGACGCCATCACTCTCCACCCGAAAATGTGTGGCCGCCAGGAGGGGGATGGAATTCATGTTCTTGCCGATAAAGCGATTCATATGTTCAATCATTTCTCGTTCGGCTAGCGGTAGCGCTCTAGAGAAATTGATCAAGGGCACGATGACAGCTGTCTGCGGTAAAATCCTTCTTGCAGTTCGGTAGGCTTTTTGAATCTCCGCGATTGCTCTCAATTTATGTCTCTGTTTTCGGTTGTTAATACCAAAAGACAGGATGATCTGCTCCGGGACCAGAGATACCGTGGCCTTTTCCAGCAGATTGCTCGCGTGTTGAAATTTTGCGCCCGGGAAGCACTCTATCTGGAGGTCTGGATCATCGTATTGAGGGAATCTAGACAGGTTAGAGTCACCTATTATGACCGTTTTCTTTTTAATCGTCAAGCTCCAGTCTATGAATTTTCTATTTGTGATAATGTGACGTAGCGGGCGGTTCAGGGAGCTGGAATGCGGACTGTCGGGCGACTGTCTGTAGCGCCGTTGTGGTCACTGTTGGTCACCTAACCCTAACCCATGTTAAACCATTGCTATATTTTTTATTTTTTTATTTTTGCATATTTTTTTCAAATCAATTTTACTTGAATATTTATTCCATTGACAGAAACCCATAATTCAGTTATTCTCAAATTATATTCATTTATTATTATTCGTTTAATTTTTACTTTTTATTATTTCCATTCTTTACTGAATATAATGATCCAAAAACCACAACCAAGGAATCTTCCAACAATTCCCCATCCCAACCTATTCCCACCAAAAAATTCTAACTAAACCAAATCCCGTCCCCCTAAGCCCACCCCGACACACCCTGGTGCTCATATGCTCCTCAACCAATGCTGCAGCATGGCCTGCGCCGTGTCAGGGGTCCAGTGGATTTTGTCCGCTTCCGTCTGGAAGCTGCTTTCCGGCAGCGGGAAACACTGCACCCCGTCCCCATAATCAATTCATTAATCAACCTGGGGTTGCTCTTCTGCCACTCCGGCAGGCTTCTGTCGTAATTCAGCACCGGGATCCTGATGCTCGCGTTCGGAAAAGCCCTAGTTGCTGCTTCCTGCAGCCTCTCTATTGCCTGCTTTAGGTTAGACCGATCCTCTTGTCTCCTATTATTCGGGACAAACGAAAGGAACAGGTGCCTAACCACTGGGGAAACCGGGGTCCTATGCTTGACCAGGGTATAGGCCTGAGCCCAATTTGCCCCCGGTAAAGAGTCCACCTCGACGTCTCCGTTGTCCACCACTTGCATCCTACTTAAGTTTGAGACCCCGATCAGGAGAATTTTCCTGACAGGGGCCAACTCCCAATTACGTCTGCTGACCTCATGATGCTCATGCCTTAAATGCAGACTCTTCCCCCGATCCCTTGCCTCCCTCCGGTGTTCCTCCGCGGCCCGTATCTCCGGGGCCCGCTCCCTTCCTTCCCCTTTGTTCTCCGGCCCTTCGACTTTCGTGCCTGGGTCCTGCATCTCTTCCCCTGACGACCCAGCAGGACTCTCGCCTAGCTTCAGCGGCTCCAAACTGAGTTCCTCTAACTGTTCTAGCTCTTCTAAATCCCCCAGCTCCTCTGGCCCCTCCTCCAAGAGCTCATCCCCTCCTTCCAGTGGGTCCGGCAGCCCCTGCTCTGGCTGTACCAGCTCTCCTTCCTGAGCTCGCTCCACCCCCTCCTGCTCCTCCTGTCCCCTACCCGGAGGCTCCATCTCCCTCCTCCGAGGGACCGGCATCTTCCGCCTGGGGAGCGGCACCGGCCTCGCCTCTGAGGTCGTCGCCTCGACCACCTGGTCCCCCTGCTCCTGTACCCGCATCTTCACCGGCGGCCCCATCGCCTCTGTCGTCACAGGGCCGGGTGCCTCTCCCTGTGCCTCCCTCAGATCCTCCCAGGGGCTCTGCGCCCTCTCTGCTGCCGCAGCCGCCCCTGGAGGCCATGACATAATCTCTTCCACCTGGGTCGTGGCCAAGTCTATCGTGCGATTCCTCAAGCCCTTGATATTTCTGCGACCCCACCTGATCGCCACTTTCCAGGCCTCCTCCCAGCGCTCACGGGCCACCCCTTGCAGGTCCAACCTGGTCCCCCCTAGGGCCTGTTCATAATGTCCCGACAAAATTTGGACACCCGTATGCAGCCAGTTTTTTGGCATTTCCGTAAATGAGCCAGTTCGTCTCTACGGATGGCAATGCTGGTCTAACCCCGCCGGCAACCTGCCTGGCCAACCTGTCCATGTGGGCCGGCTGGCGGTTATGATCCTCCAGCTCCCTTACTCCCAACTCATAGTGGTATGCCTTGAGGAATTTGAAGAACACCCTGACTGATCTTTTAAATTCCTCATCCGTGGCCATCCTGACTGACACAAAGTACACCCTGAATTAGAAATTGCTCGCCCTACCCCCATACTCCCCCAAAAAATACTCCTACCCCCCTTCCCGCCTTCAGAGACGAACCAAGAAATGTTAGACCTGTCTGGGTCACCCATTTCCCGAGGGCCTGTCTGGGCCTGGCTCGCTCCCCCATCCCGCGTCTCCCCCAGCCACCGGCCAGGAGGGACACCGGAGGGAGTCTCTGCCCCCCCACCAAAGAAACCCCTTTTTTTTAACTCTCCTATCCGACCCACCTTTCCACTTCAAACTCCTTTCCCACTCAATCTTCTCACTCTCTCTCGTCCTGCCAAGAAAAGAAAAAAAGAAGTTTAGCACCTGCCCCCTCACCATTGATCAAGCTGCCCCTCTGTCCTAAACAAACCTTAACCCCCTCCAACCCATCAGAGACGAACCAAGAAATGCTAGACCTGTCTGGGTCGCACATTTCCCTAGGGCCTGTCTGGGCCTGGCTCGCTCCCCCTCCCGCATCTCCCCCAGCCATAGGCCAAGAGAGATGCCGGAGGGAGCCTCTGCCCCCCCAAAAAAACAAAACCCCGGCCAAACTAGGATGGACGCAAAAGAAAAAGGGTTTAGCCCCTGCCTCTTCTTCCTCCTCACCATTGATCAAGCTGCCCCTCTGTCCTTTCCCAACCTCCATCCCGCTGAGTGAGATGCCAGGGAGAGTCTCTCCTCCACAATCTCTCGATCCCAACGTGTCAGGTCCTTGACTAAACCTGTTTCAAACCACCGAACTCAGTCCAACCCTCAGGTCATGACTGTACAACTCCGCCTCCACGTCTGATTTCCTTGGGCAAGATTCCCCTCCTTCTACTACAGACCAGACTAAGTGCAAGGTCCCTGATTGAACCACTCCGAACCAGCGAACCCAGCCCGGCCCGAAGGCCATGACTAGATAATCCTGGCCCGGCATCACACCCCTCTGGCAAGAATTACTCCCCCCACCCCTGGATCAGCTTCCTCACCCACCTGACAGTACTAACCTAAATCCCGAAATCCCTTACTCGACCCCTTTTGTCTTGGGTCTCTCGGCAGGTCCGGCTGCACGGTGCTGGCAAGGTTAGGTTTTTGTAAGAATTACAACAGCTCCCCTGGCCTAGAACTGGTCTGGGTCCAAGGGGAGTCTGAGGAAAGGCACGGGCTCGTGCACTTTTGACCCAACCGTCGTCCCCTCTCGGGACTACCATTACTAGGTTCCGGGCCCCTCAAACAAAAACCCCTCCCCCCCAGGGGAAATGCTAGACCGGGCCTGGCCCCACACTTCCCCAAACTCTAGAACTAAACCCCCACACGCCCGCACCCTACCCCATGAAAATAAAACCCATCATGCCCTCCTCCAGACCGACTTTAGCAAAAAACATTGGTGGGTGAAGAGCCTCTATCACTAAGACTGCAACGAGCAGAACTGACCCAGACTTGGTATATACACACAATCTCGATGAACCAGAGCTTTAGCCCGTAGGCATGGGAATCAGCAAGTCCACCTGATGGGTAGGTTCAGAATCCTTACTACGGCTCCCTCCCCACCAAACCCAACGCTCGGTTAGGCCGAAATGGAGACGGAAGCCAGCTCCCGGCTCCAGCCGTCGTTCAGGCCGGGAGGTAGACCGAGGAGATAAATCTGCACCCCTGGTCCATCAGGGCTGTGATGGCTAAGATTAGGCAATAATGGGTGCGAGGGTCAACCACGACCCATGTCATTGATACCAGTGTTCGATGGTTAAATCCCTGCAGGAGGTTGTTAAACCATTACTCCCGTTCCTCTCCCACCAAACCCAACGTTCCGCCGGGCCGGAAAGGAAACCGCAGATAAACCCGAGCCCCTGATCCATCATGGCTGTGATAGTTAGAATAAGGCTAGGATCAACGTAAGGACCGATCTGACCCATATCATCGATACCAGGGTTCGATGGTTAGATCCAGATGAGAAGAGAGCTACGATACCTCCATACAGGAGGTTGTTAAACCATTACTCCCGTTCCTCTCCCACCAAACCCAACGTTCCGCCAGGCCGGAAAGGAAACAGAGCAGATAAACCAGAATCAATGATCCATCATGACTGTGATAGTTAGAGTAAGGCTAGGATCCACATAAGGACCGATCTCCCCCATGTCACCACTCCCTCCGGGCTGTGACCTTTAGAATTAGGGGAGAATGAACGCAGGGGCAAATTCCACTCCTATCCCCAGCCGCCACGGCCAAATGCCAGCGAAGAATAAACGCAGGAACAAATACCCATGCATCTCAAATCCCTCTGGGTTGTGAGGGTAGTTTTTAGGAAAAGGATGAGCGCAGAGAGCGACCCCAATGCATCTCACAAATCCATCAGTGGTTGTGAGGGGTAGGATTAAGGGAAGGATGAGTGTAGGGACAGATCCCCGTGTATCTCACAAATCCATCAGGGCTGTGATGGTTAGGGTTAGGTATAAACCACTGATCCATCAGGACTGTGACGGTTAAGTTTAGGCAGGAATGGGTGTGGGGATAGATCCCAACCCAAGCCATTAACCCATCAGGGCTGTGACGGTTAGGGTTAGGGTTAGGGTTAGGAATGAAAAGATCCAAGATCCAACTTTCAAGGAAGTCGGAAATGGTTGTGCACGGTCCATCCTTCCACTGACCACTAAGGACAGCTGTAGGACAGAGTTAGGGTCAGTACTCATATCATTCCACTCATGTTCGTTCTTGAATCATATAGATGTATGTTTATTTATTCTATTATTTATTTTATTTTTTTTTTTTTTAAAAAGGAAGGTTTTGTTATTTATTTATTATAATGATGAAATAGAGGAAAAGAGAGTATATATCCATATATACATATCCATACACACACACATATACACATCCATATATATATATATATATATATATATATATATATATATATATATATATATATATATATATATATATACATACACATACGTATAACGTATATATCACACCAGTATTGTGTTCTACACTAGGGGCACAAAACAGAGGGTTCATTTCTATGAGGGCTATGAAGACTAGGGTAAGTCTGGCTAGGGCTATAAGGCCCAGGGTTAATTATATTAGGGTTCGATCTGTGAAGGGGTATATAATATATATCCGGGTTGGCACGGGTAGGGTTAGGTTTTAGGCGGGGTGCCTGCCGCCCGGGCCGTGCGCAAGAGGTGACTGACGGTTAGGGTTAGGGTGGTGTGATGTGTCACCTTAGTATAAAAAATCAGGAGGTGACTGACGGTTAGGGTGGTGTGATGTGATGTGTCACCTTAATATAAAAATTCAGGAGGTGACTGACGGTTAGGGTTAGGGTGGTGTGATGTGATGTGTCACCTTAATATAAAAATGAGAGGTTAGGGTTAGGTAAAAGAGAAGATCCAGGACGCTAGCCGATCCGCCACAAGGATAAATCCCCACGACGGACCAGCTGTGCACGGGACCAATGTGTTCTGCCCGTCACCTAACAAATACATTGAATTAAAAATAAAAACTCTCCTGTCTGAGAAAGCCAACACGATCCTGTGAGAAAGCCAACATTGGCCTGAACACACCTTCAAAGCACTAAATAAAATTATGCCCGGGTTGTAATGATGCGGGCTGCGTCAACAAGGGTTACTACTACACTGAGGGGTAGGTTTGGGTTAGGGTTAGGTTAGGGGAAATTACAACATCTCCCCCCAAGCCAGCACTCGTCTGGAAAGGTTTGTAGTAGGGAGAATGAGGAGGGCCACGGGCCGATGCATGTCAGACTATACTATGTCGCCTGTGATTGGCTCCCGTCTAGGAGCAATGCCTTTTTTGGCTTATGGGCCAGTTGGGTAGCTTGTTAATTTTTTCGTTAGTTTATGAAACTTCGGTTGTTTTGCCTTTTATTTATTATAATGTCAGGTTGGATTATTCTGATGGGTAAGTTTAAGTGTGGTAATGGGGTCGTGGCTAACCTTTACTGCTGAAAATTATTTTTTGGTTCCCCTTCGAGGGAACTCGAACTGCGTCATCGTGACGACACTTTGGGGAACGCCCCTCGCGTAAAGCGTCTGAAGAAACTGTAAAATCAGCCCAATCTGATTGGTGTTGCGTGATGACGTCGTATGTGACGGCATACCCGGAAGATACAAAGAGACGTCTGAACGAAACAGAGATAGCTTTTTTGCTCTTCAGCGTTAGCGCTCTGTGTTACCAGTCTGAGAGTATTTGGTGTTGTTATCTACCAACGTTGTTTTCACAAGCATACAGGGCTCGCGAATTCCATGGCCGGTCCCGTGCTGTTGAGGCAGCACGGTTGATCTATCATGGACTCGCAGATGGGTCTGTCAGGGGAACTTGAGAGTGCTTATGCATCTTCTCCTTCCCGGTGACAGCTCCATTGTTCTCCTTCCCCGCGTGGAAGCCCGCGCTGCGGCTTCTTCCCCCGGGGTGGAGGACCCGATGCGTGAGCTGTCTGATTCTGAGGAATTAGATGGGCTCCGTATCGAGGCTCGCCTTTCCTAATGCAGATTCAACCTCGAGTTGCCGAGGCGGCGCGCAGGTTTGGGTCTGTTATTAGAGTGATACAACGTGACACGGTGAGAAGGGATACTGTGGGTGCGAGGCATGCAGTCAGCTCCTGAGGGGGCGGGCTGTTTTCATTCAGAAATATCTCGACGCGTACTGCCGTGCGCCTTCGGGTGTTTCAGCCTCGCGCCCGTTTGGCTTTTTTCTCGAGGGATGAAAGCCAGTTGTATTATAACGGCTTGAACCGCGTTGCTGAGGCAACGTGTGGTTTTCGAGCCGTATATAATACAATTAAGCAGTATTGTCTGATAATTGTGGCTGCGTTTTATTCTGAGGAATTAAATGAAATATGATCTGACTTTGAGGAGTTAGATATTCAGCCTATTATTCAGACCATGTTCACCGTATTTGTGAAATGTGATACTGTTTGGCTTTCTTCTCGAGGGAGGAAGGCCAATTGTATTATAACTGCTTGAGCCGCGTTGCTGAGGCAATGTGTGATTTTCGAGCCGTATATAATATAATCGAACAGTATTCGCTTTCACCTTACTATGGCTGCATTTAATTACGAGGAATTAAATTAAAATATTATCTGACTATGAGGAGTTAGATGTATTTTTTACTCAGCCTATCATTCAGACCAGGTTGCACGGTTTGGGTGATTATGATGACATTTAATTCTGAGGAATTGAGTGTCATGTTATCTGACTTTGTTAAGTTAGATACTTAATCAGTCTGTCGCCCAAGCGTGTTTGACTTGTCTGGATATCCATCTAAGATTGGAGGTTGCGGCCCTGTCGAGCTGCTCCCTTAGATGAGGCCCCTGCTGGCCGGCCCCCTCTCCCGGGTAGGAGCGATCGAGGTCGCCTCCCCTGTGGAGCTTTTGGGAATCGATGTTGTGCTCCCGCCGTCTAGTACGTTTCGGGCCACATCGTTTCTCAGCGCACGCGCGCTGCACCAGCCGCCTCTAGCAAGACCTGCGGCGGTCCAGCAAACGCGTACGCACACCGAAAATCTTCCTCGATTTCGCCCTGCCGGTTAGCCGCTTCAGGGGGTCGGGGAGGAGGCTCGGTTGACACCCGAGAGGTTCCCTTAGCAGATTATCTCGGCGCATGATTATGCCTCCGAATATATCTGCATGGGCCCTGCGTACTGTAGAACGGGGTTACAGGCCGCAGTTCAGTTCCCTCCCCCGAAGTCTAACGGGGTGGTCTGGATTGTGGTCGGCCCAGAGCAGGTGCGGGTAATGGAACAGGAAGTACACTCCCTGTCGGTTAAGGAGGCTTTGAACGTATTCCTCCGCCAGTCAGGGAGTCCGGGTCCTACAGCCGGTACTTCATAGTTCCTAAGAAGGATGGCCAGTTGCGTCCAACTTTAGATCGGAGGTACTTGGATCGTTCTCCGAGGAGATTCAGATTCAAGATGCTTGAGTGTCGTGGTTCCAGTCTAAGGACTGGTCTGTCACGGTGGATCTAAAGAGGACACATACTTCCATGTTCCATCCTTCTGTGTCACGGGGGATTCCTGAGGTTCGCTTTCGGGGGCGAAGCGTATCATTATCAGGTTCCTCCATTCGGGCATCACTGTACAGCAGTTTAGGACTGCTGGGACTTGCGGCAGCTGCGTCCAACAGAATTTTCTCTTGGCCTGCTGCACGAGACCCCTACAGTGGTGGCTGGGAACCAAGGAGGTTTTCCTTGAGGGGAAGACCATTCTGTATGATCAGGGTAACGCGCAGATGCCTTCGTTCCCTCGTCATATGGAAGAGACCTTGGTTCCTGTCCCGGGGGCCAGTGCTGGGAGCATCATGTTGCCGGGAAACCGTTTCAACAGACGCATCCCTCACT
The DNA here is from genome assembly GCF_949357685.1 of Gobio gobio. Taxonomy (NCBI): domain Eukaryota; kingdom Metazoa; phylum Chordata; class Actinopteri; order Cypriniformes; family Gobionidae; genus Gobio; species Gobio gobio. The sequence goes on along the minus strand of NC_137101.1, from coordinate 52,725,232 downwards.
GGTTGGGACACGGTCATGGAAGGCCGCCTTTTCAGAGGTCTGTGGGAGACCCGGCATTCTTCCTGGCACATCTACTGCCTGGAAATGCCGGCGGTCTACGAAGCTCTGAGGAGCTTCCTCCCGGACCTCCGCGGCCACCATGTCCTGATGCGGAAGTGAACCAGGGGGCTTTCCTTGAGGGGAAATTCATTCTGTATGATCAGGGTAACGCACAGATGCCTTCGTTCCCTTGTCATATGGAAGAGACCTTGGTTCCTGTCCCGGGGGCCAGTGCTGGGAGCATCATGTTGTCGGGAAACCGTTTCAACAGACGCATCCCTCACTGGTTGGGACACGGTCATGGAAGGCCGCTTTTTCAGAGGTCTGTGGGAGACCCGGCATTTTTCCTGGCACATCAACTGCCTGGAAATGCTGGTGGTCTACAAAGCTCTGAGGAGCTTTCTCCCGGACCTCCGCGGCCACCATGTCCTGATACGATCCGACAACATGTCGGCAGTATCGTATCTGAACCACCAGGGGGGCCTGAGGTCGCGCCCTCTTTGCAGACTGGCGCATCAGGTCCTTCTGTGGTCCCAGGGGAAGTTGTCATCCCTCAGGGCGATGTACATTCCCGGGGACCAAAATCAGGGAGCAGACATCCTGTCAAGGCAGGGGCTGAGGCCCGGGGAATGGCGGCTCCACCCCGAGGTGGTGGAGGCTATGTGCGAGCGGCTGGGCCCGGTGGAAGTGGATCTATTTGCGTCTCGAGAGACGTCCCACTGCCCGCTGTGGTTCTCCCTCCCTCATCCGGCCCCTCTGGGGCTGGATGCCATGGCACAGACGTGGCCGAGGCTGCGTCTGTACGCTTTTCCCCCGATTGCTCTGCTCCCGGGAGTTCTGGAACGTGTCCGCCGGGAGGGCGTCAGCCTTCTCTTAGTAGCACCCCGGTGGCCCACTCGGGTATGGTTCTCCGACATCATCGACCTGCTGGACGGTCCCCCATGGCAGGTCCCTCTGAGGAGGGATCTGCTGTCTCAGGCCGGGGGTACGATTTTCTACCCACGGCCAGAGGTATGGGATCTCTGGGTCTGGCCCCTGAGGGGGCTCAGTTCCTAGCAGAGGGCCTGTCGGCAGGTGTTGTGGAGACCCTACTCAGTTCCAGAGCTCCATCCACCAGGAGGTTGTACAGCCTAAAGTGGAATGTATTTTCCACTTGGTGTAGAGAGCGGGAGGTGAACCCAGTTGACTGCCCAGTGGCTTCAGTGCTGGAGTTCCTTCAAGACCGCTTCTCCGCCGGTCTTTCCCCGTCCACACTTAAGGTGTATGTGGCTGCCATTGGGGCTTTCCACGCACCTTTAGGTGATGCGACCTTGGGAAGGCACCATCTGGTTGTACGTTTCCTCCGTGGGGCTCGGAGGATGAGGCCTGCGGCTCATTCCAGGGTCCCAACCTGGGACCTGGCAGTGGTGCTCGAGGGGTTGGCTGAGGCCCCCTTTGAGCCGCTGGAGTCGGCTGAGGCGAGAATACTGACCTTCAAGGTGGCTTTTCTCCTTGCCATCACTTCTCTGAGGAGAGTGGGGGACCTCCAGGCCTTGGCGGTCACGCCGACTTGCCTGGAGTTTGCCCCTGGCATGGTTAAAGCCATCTTGCATCCCAGCCAGGGCTACGTGCCCAAGGTGCCATCTAACAGGGCAAGGTCAGTGGTTCTCCAGGCATTCCATCCTCCACCTCACGTGACAGCGGAAGAGAGCAGACTTCACCTCCTCTGCCCCGTGCGGGCATTGAGGATTTATCTGGAGAAGACTGCTCAGTGGAGAAAGTCAGACCAGCTGTTGGTGTGTTTTGGTTCACCCAAGAAAGGGCTGCCTGCGTCAAATCAGACGATTAGTAACTGGATTGTCCAGCCTATAGCCATGGCTTATCGGGTGCGCAACTTGCCTTCACCCTTAGCCGTGAGGGCCCATTCTACCAGGAGCATGGCCTCCTCGGTAGCCCTCCTATCTGGGGCCTCTATGCTAGACATCTGCGAGGCAGCTGGGTGGGCCACTCCTCACACCTTCATTCGTTTTTATAGTCTGCATCTCCCTGAGACGCCTGGCGCGAGAGTGCTCGCCCCCTAGTTGTGCCTGGTTCCAGCTTCACACTGGGGTGGGTATGATTGGTGCGGGATAGTTGGTACTCGTTCCCAAAGTGTCGTCACGATGACGCAGTTCGAGTTCCCTCGAAGGGGAACGTCTCGGGTTATGACTATAACCCTTGTTCCCCGAGAAGGGGAACGAGACACTGCGTCTCGTGTCCACCCAATCATCAGAGCGCTCGCTTCATCGCAAAGAACCCTATCTCTGTTTCGTTCAGACGTCTCTTTGTATCTTCCGGGTATGCCGTCACATACGACGTCATCACGCAACACCAATCGGATTGGGCTGATTTTACAGTTTCTTCAGACGCTTTACGCGAGGGGCGTTCCCCAAAGTGTCGTCACGATGACGCAGTGTCTCGTTCCCCTTCTCGGGGAACAAGGGTTATAGTCATAACCCGAGACGTTTTTAGGTATTGCGAAGTTTCCGGTCTGAACTTGCTCTGGACCAGCGAACCAAGCCGAAGCCTGATAATCCTGATCCAGCATTGCAACCCCCCCCAGAGGTGAAGTATTTTGGTCTATGGTGAGGGTCAAATCGTGAGAGAAATCAATCTGAGAAATCCTATTTTGAAAGGACGAATCAGAAAATGTGCGGCCTGTCTGGGTCTCACATTTTCCAACGAACCTGTCTGGGTTCGATTCGTCTCCCCATCGCGTCTCTCTGCCAAACCCAGGGGCTAAGAGAGAGACCGGAGGGGATGAGGATCCTCAAACCGATTTGTGGGTCTTTTTTATTGTAATCTGTTTTATTCGGTTGGGTTAGTCTGACGGGTACATTTTAGTGTGGTATTAAGGTCGTGGCTAACCTTTACTGTTGAAAACTATTGTTCTTATTTCTTTTTCTGTTTTTTAGGAATTGCGAAGTTTCCGGTCTGAACTTGCTCTGGACCAGCGAACCAAGCCGAAGCCCGATAATCCTGATCCAGCATCGCAACCCCCCCAGAGGTGAAGTATTTTGGTATATGGTAAAGGTCAAGGTCATATTAGTCGTATGGTTTGAGACCGTTCGGTTTAGACGTGCGGAACATGAATTTGGATTTCTATTCTAAGGTTTTGAGAAAGGTTCTCTGGTCGACAGGTGCACTGGTGGGTAGATTTAGTGCAGAAGTGGGTTTGTGAGTAATTTCCATTGATTTTTGGGTTTTACAATGGGTAAGGTTAGCGTGGGGATTGGGATTCTAGTCCGAAGGGTTGCTGCGGGTGGGTTTACAGTCCGTAGGTTTGTGACGGGTAGGGTTAGTGTAGGAGTAGGGGTCACGTTAAAGTATTTTTTGTCCTATGAAACTCGACTTAGGGTTATAATCAATAGGGTTGATGCAGGTGGGTTTACAGCCAGTGGGTCTGTGACGGTTAGGGTTAGTGTAGGAGTAGGGGTCACGTTAAAGTATTTTTTGTCCTAAGAAATTTGACTTAGGGTTATAATCAGTAGGGTTGACGTGGGTGGGTTTCCAGCCAGTGGGTCTGTGACGGGTAGGGTTAGTGTAGGAGTAGGGCTCACGTTAAAGTATTTTTTTGTCCTATGAAACTCGACTTAGGGTTATAATCAATAGGGTTGATGCAGGTGGGTTTAGTGAGAAAGCCAACATCGGCCTGAACACTGACATCATGGTGCCAGGACAACTGTCTCTCTCTGAATGTTAACAAGACCAAAGAACTGATTGTGGACTTCAGGAAGAGACAGCATCGGTCATACTCCCCTCTCATGATCAGCGGGACACCGGTAGAGAGAGTGAGCAGCTTCAAATACCTGGGTGTGAACATCTCCGAGGATCTGACCTGGACTACACACATCCAGACACAGGTGAAAAAAGCCAGGCAAAGACTGTACCACCTGCGCCAGCTGAGGAAATTCAGGGTTTCACCAGCCATCCTGAAAACTTTCTATCGAGGGGCGATAGAAAGTGTCCTGACTCAGTGCATCACAGCGTGGTACGGGAACAGCACCAGTCACGACTGCAAAGCCCTGCAAAGAGTGGTGCGCTTATCCGAGCGCATCTCAGGCTCAGCTCTCCCGTCTCTGCAGGACATCTTCACCAAACGCTGCAGAGGTAGAGCTACTAAAATCATCAGAGACATTAATCACCCTGCAAACTCTCACTTCACCCTGCTGCCATCTGGTAAGCGCTTCCGTAGCCTGATGGCAAAGACTGAAAGACTCAGGAGGAGTTTCTTCCCCCAGGCCATCAGACTCCTGAACTCAGTCACGTGACTCACTTCACCCCCGCACACGCATAAACATACGGTCTTTCAACATTAACATCCACATACTGCAATTGCACTGCACTTTACGTCCCTATTGTTACTGCGTAACAACCTGTAATAAACCTTGCACATTATACTTCTTTATATATACATATTATATATTTTATGTTAACCACTTATTTTTAAGTCTACAGTTTATCTCACTTATCATATCCACATATTTTTTATATTTTTATTTTTATCTTATTTCCTATTTTTATCTTTTACTTGATTTATTTATAATTCTACTTATGTTAATACTTTTTATTCTAATTTTATTCTATTTCTATTTAATTTCTTGTAACTGTTATTTGCACTGTCCATGGAGCGGACCTGTTTACATTTCACTGCCAGTTGTATATTGTGTATATAACTGTGTATGTGACAAATAAAACTCTTGAATCTTGAATCTTGAATCTTGAACACACTTTCAAAACATTAAATAAAATTATGCCCGGGTTGGGATGATGAGGGTTAGGGTTAGGGGGTTAGGGTTAGGGGAATGAGAAAATCCAAAATGTGACGCCCCAGAAGGGAGCCACAAGTGGTTAAGCACTGTCCATCCGCCTACTGACCACTAAAGGGGATCGTCAGACCAGTCGAAGAGCAAAAACCAACCCCGTCAACTCCATCCATGAGTATTTTTATGTATAAATATATTTATTTATTTGTTTATTTCTATATATCAAAAGAGGGAGAGTAAGAGAGAAGGAGAGTGTATAAATCTCAAAACCCGGGGTATGGAAAAGAAGGTTAACCAACCGGGGAGAACTCATATCAGTCTGTGGTGAGTGTCTTGGGAGGCTTTCTATGGGACAGGGCTATTTTGGCCCGGGGTAGATCAACCAGGGCTATTTTAGCCCGGGTTAAAATGACCAGGGCTATTTTTGCAAGGGGTAGAGTAACCAGGGCTATTTTTGTGAGGGGTAGGGTGGTCAGGGCTCTACTCCCAAGGGTTAAGATGCCCAGGGTTCTCTGGTTAGGGTTAGGGTTGGGTAGAAGTGTCCGTTCTCCTGAGTACATGTCCCCAATCACTGACGGGTAGGGTTAGGGACGTGTTGTGTGTCACCTTAGTCACTCGAAAGCACTCACCGTGTGTTCAACATGAAAAAGAAAAAGAAACACAGACTCCAAGGGAGAGAGAGAGAGAGAGAGAGAGAGAGAGAGAGAGAGAGAGAGAGAGAGAGAGAGAGAGAGAGAGAGAAAGAAAAAAAAAATATTTTTGAAGTGGACTACTGAGTCATTTTGTCTCATTTAAACCTCTGGGGTACAGTGTGTCCAGGCGTGCAATCCACCGGCTCTCAGCTCTGAGCCGTTCCTGTAAGGACCATCGTGGATTGGCCTGTAAACACGTAACTCTCAAAGAGTGAAGGCCATGAGCCAAGAAATGTTGTGTCATGTATCTCCTTTTCATGATCTTGTGTGTGATGTTATGTGCATGTTGGTATGTTCTAATTCTTAATTCATTCTTCGTTTGGCCCACATATTGACGGTTACATTTGAGACAAAATATCACGTACACACAATTTGAAGCTAGATGGGATAGAGAAGCAGAGAGTTTAAAAATACGTTGGTTAAATCTGCTCTTAATCCACCAACGTGAAACATAATACTTACAACTGCCCACAAGGCCACTTGGTGCCACTGCCCGTAATTTGCTTTGGACCAACATGTCCAGTAAATTCTTGTTTCTTCTGTACGCGGCAATGGGTTTGTGGTTTTGTAAGTATCTGGTGGATGAGAGAAACTTTTCAAAGTTTGATTTAACCGCCGAGTTTAACTGCCTGCTCTCACTTGAGTAATGTGACACCAAGGGAATAATTGTGTCCTTTAAGGTCGTATCTACTAAGGGTACCATCTTGGGTCTATCAAAGGTTTTAAATATTTTCCTGAGGAATGAACGACTGTATCCACGTTGTCTGAGAGATAGACTTAAGGTTCTCCATGCTTCAAGAAACGAAGAGTTCTCTGTACAGATTCTCTTGAATCTCAACAATTGTGATTTTACTATCCCCTTAAATGTATGTTTGGGGTGAAAACTGTGTTTGTGCAATAAAGAATGCGTGTCTGTCTCTTTGAAGTATACCTTAAAGTCTAATTTACCCGTGGAGGAAAATCCATATATATATATATATATATATATATATATCGCACGTGATTGGACTAGGGCTCTGCTATGGAACGCGCCCGGGGCCAAATCTCTTTATACGAAACGCGAAATTTGAACGTGTTTCTTAACGCGCACATTCTGTACATGTCGAAGTGTAATATTTTTTTTTTTTAAAGCAGACTTACCTTTAGATGTAGCCTAGGCTACATACATATTAATATAAGATATTAATTAATTGCTTAACTGACTACTGTGCTAGAGTAAAGTAGCCTAATGTTACAATGTATATTAAGTAAATGCTTAATATTATACAATTATTATAATTTATCTATATGGGTTATTGTTTGTTTTTTAAAGTTAGGCTATATATATATATATATATATATATATATATATATATATATATATATATATATATATATATATATATATATATATATATATATATATAATTTCTAAAAGTATATATAGGCTAATTTACACAGCACATATTTATAACTGAAAAAAAAAACACATACAACTTTATTCACTTTCACATAATAATGTTTTTGTAATTTGGTGTTTAGTTTGTTGTATAGTTTGTTTATACTGTTCTGTCTCTGTTTTGTTTCCAGGAACATCTAATGAGTGCTATAATAAAATGACTTCATTATATTTAAAATATGTTTTGATATTCATTTTATTTATAGTATTAATATTTTATTTACCCATAAATGTGTCTTTAGGAAGCCATAAGTTATAGAGACAAGAACAACTTTTGCCATTTAAATGCCACATTAATTTACTGAGGACCCATACAGCCAATGATCATGTGTGAAAACACTAATACATAAATTGATCACTTAGAAATCAAAACTAAGGTTTGAGAAAGAAAGAATATGCATACAACAAAATATATTGTTTCATAGCAGCTTCAGTAACAAGTTCAAAACAAATTCTGCTGTAAACCGGCTCTAACAGGCCAATATAGTGTCAATATTCAGCTCAAGTGACTTCAGTGTTGATTCAGTTCAGCTGATTTCAGTTCAACTGTAAATTCCTCAGTTGTGCATATTTGTGTGTAGTTAGATATATGCAAAAACAACATTTTTGGAAGAGTTAAAATAGTTTTGCACAAAGTGTTGCTTTTGCAAGCGATGTCTGATGTTTTGTGTGTTGTGTGTTTTGTGTGTAGAGTTACAAGAAATGGAGCCATATTTTCAGAAATTGTGTGTAAGAAATTAGATAAAACTGTAAATGAATCCAGTTTATTTTAGTTCAGGACTCATAGTCCAGGTGTTAGTAATTTGTGCTTAATCTTTGTTCCAGGCAACAATTTTTTAACTCACGATTAACTAGATTAAGGCCTACTCTTGGCATAATTTAAACCCTGTCCAGGAAACCACCTCTTGAAAATCTGCATTGATAATTCATAAAATGTGGTGTGAGCTAAATTTAAATGACAATTACAGAAAAACACAATCTGACTTAACTATAAACACACAAACTTGTACTTTTCACATTTATGATTAATAGCCATTTAAAAAATCATTCACAGTGCAGGGTGGAAAAATTAATGTTGGTATGTAAACTGTATGCTTTACTTGATTTATTTGTGTGCTTTGGTTCATTGTCTTGTTGCATCACATAACCTCTCTAAAGGTTGAAGACATGAACTGCTGTCCTGTATTTTTTTTTTTTTTTTTACATAACATTGGTTATTGCTAATGACATACAGAGTAATTAATCTACACTGTGAGCCCGGACAAGTTGAATCTACTTAAAAAATTGGAGCAAACTGGTTGCCCAAAAAATTTAGTAATGTGAACTAAAACGAGTACATTTAACTTAAATTTAAGTTAACATTTTAACTTAAACTTTAAACTTGTTTTAGTCAAAAAAATTCAGAACCTAGATAAAACTCCCCCTGCTGCTACTCTGATTTGCATTTGTGTAGCTCACAGCATGTTCATTTACATGATAAAGCCTCCCCTAGAATTAAGGGGAGGGGGGGTCATGGGGGGGGGCAACTGCCAAGCAAGGCCCACGTCAATTTCAGACAATTTACGGCAGTTTTAGGTGTTGCCTGCAAATTGCTGTGCACAGTCGTAACCCTGAAGTTTCACGGCAATCTACAGTGTCACATACTGACGAAAATCCCACTTTTCATGCAGTGATGGTTAGACCAATTTTGTTCAGGCAATATCATAGTGTTAGTACCATATGGTGCATTCAAGTCTTCCTGGGAAGTTTGTTTTTACACGTTCAGAAAACTCAAAGAATGTGCATTATGAGTATCATTTATGTTTTTTATTATTATTATTAACACCGATCAGGCATAACATTATGACCACCTCCCTAATATTGTGTTGGTCCCCCTTTTGCTGCCAAAACAGCCCTGAGCCATCGAGGCATGGACTCCACTAGACCCATGAAGGTGTGCTGTGGTATCTGGCACCAAGAAGTTAGCAGCAGATTCTTTAAGTCCTGTAAGTTGTGAGGTGCGGCCTGTATGGATTAGACTTGTTTGTTCAGCTCATCCCACAGATGCTCGATTGGATTGAGATCTGGGAAATTTGGAGTCCAAGTCAACACCTCAAACTTGTTGTGCTCCTCAAACCATTCCTGAAGCATTTGTGCTTTGTGGAAGTGTGAAAGAGTTAAAGAGGTCACAGCCACCAGGGAACACTGCTTCCATGAAAGGGTGTACATGCACTGCAACAATGCTTAGGTAGGTGGTGCATATCAAAGTTACATCCACATGGATGGAGGACCCAAGGTTTCCCAGCAAAACATTGCCCAAAGCATCACTGCCTCCGCCGCCACACCTTCTTCCCATAATGCACCTGGTGCCATGTGTTCCCCAGGTTAGCCACACACATGTACCCGGCCATCCACGTGATGTAAAAGAACATGTGATTCATCAGACCAGGCCACCTTCTTCCATTGCTCAGTGGTCCAGTTCTGATGCTCACGTGCCACTGTTGGTGCTTTCGGTGGTGGACAGGGGTCAGCATGGGCACCCTGACGGGTCTCAATGAGCCTCGGCCGCCCATGACCCTGTCGCTGGTTCACCACTGTTCCTTCCTTGGAGCACTTTTGATAGAGACTGACCACTGCAGACCGGGAACACCCCACAAGAGCTGCAATTTTGGAGATGCTCTGACCCAGTCGTCTAGCCATCACATTTTGGCCCTTGTCAAACTCGCTCAAATCCTTATGCTTGCCCATTTTTCCTGCTTCTAACACATCAACTTTGAGGACAAAATGTTCACTTGCTGCCCAATATATCCCACCCACTAACAGGAGCCGTGATGAAGAGATCATCAGTGTTATTCACTTCACCTGTCAATGATCATAATGTTATGCCTGATTGGTGTATGAATATAATACATGAGGTGTTATTTGTAATTAGTAGTAGTGTTTTGTATTGTTTGATGCACATATTGCTTGTTTTCCCTATTGAAAATCTATGTAGAAAACCTTGGAGTTTTAGTACCCTTATGGCACAGTGTTGCCCTGAGGCAACAAACCAAAATCTGGTTCAGGGGTGGGGGGGCGACACTTTTTATGATGGATATATTATCAGGGACCCCCAAGCTCCCAAAAAATGGGGTGAAATATTTTTTTCCCCCAAAAATAAAAAGTCATGCCATAGAGGGTTAATTAATTAATGAATAAGTAAATAAATAAATATACAAATATGTAAATGAATAAATAGATACATAAATGTGATAATAGGAAAATAAATAACAGAATAAACCACTTAATAAAATATGATTCATTTTTAATCAAAATAAATTTTGTATTATCATTCCCTTAATTTATTTTCTGCTTTTATAAATTAAAAAAATATATTTAACCTTTTAAATAATTTGTTAATAAATTGTACTATTTATTATTTTACATTTATTCTTATATTTATGTATTTATGCATTCAGTCTTTTTATATTTATTTATTCCCACATGTATTTATTTTTCTATTTAGTTCCAGCAGCTTCCTCCTCATTTCCATGTTGCAGTCGGAAAAGTACAAACAAATGGATCAATAAATAAATCTAAAAATAAATACATGTGAGTCAGATTTATATTAATAATAAATAAATCTAAAAATAAATGAATGCATAAATATATAAATATAAAAATATACTAACAAATAAATAAGTTTAAAAATAAATGTATAAAAGCAGAAAATAATGAATTAAGGGAAAGATAATACACAATTTTATATTGTTTTTTTTACAATTGTTGTTTATTCTGTTATTTATTTTCCTATTATCACATTTATTTATCCATTTACATTTACGTATTTGTATATTTATTTTATTATTCATTTATTTATTTACTTATTCATTAATGAATGTATTTTTAATCTCTGCAGGTTTGGTCCTCCATAAACTAACCCTGCTCTGAGCGGCGTTATACATATGGCACCTGAAGGCAATACCAAAAACTTTTATAAAAAACATAATTTAGCAATAGTAGAGTAAGTAAAACGGATTAAAATATATTATTGTGAATAATGACCCAAGAATAACAATAAACATAATAATAACATTAAACACAATGAAAATAATAAAAGTTAAATAGACGAATATAAGGATTGTAGCTCTTTCACAGCGACACACACACACACACACACAGGCGAGTTCATTAACACAGGCGTTTATTCCTTTGGCCAATCCGGTTCACGTCCTGAGAACTTCATGCACATGAAAACAGAACAAAATACAACAAACACAAAATGCCGCTTGTGGTGGTCGAGGCCATACAAAATCAAAACTTAAGATGTTAACTGAAACTAATCTGAGCCGTGCATTCATTTGAGTGATGATGGATATTATGGGATGGCTTGATGCAAATGCAGAGAACTTGATTTTGACCCTTAAGAAACTTTAATGAATGCTGTCATGTAACAAATCTGCTGCAAATATATATTTGACTCCTTCACAATCTAACAGCGCTTAACGTTACATATGACTGTGTCACACCACCACACAGCGAAATACCAACGTTATATGGACCACCCTGTTTTCGCTGTAATCTGCCAATAATCATTATTTAACATTCACCTCATGAAAGTAACTTTACAATGTACATTTTGGTTTAACAAATTTTGGAGACTCCGATGGCGTGCATGCATACACATTTTTAACAGAGTTCATACAATATGTAGAAAATTGCCATTTAAAGTTAGACTTATTTAACAGAACAGGAACATGATGATATTCAGAGTATGGCTTAAAGGAAACCTCTACTTATATCACCTAATATTAACTTACCATTGCTGTGGGTGAAGAGTCTTCTCTCGATAGATGGTTTTCAAATTTCGCGCTTCACGTAGGCCTACGTTCGTTCCCGTGGTGACGGCATCACGTGGTAAGATGATGGATCCTAAAATATTATGTGAAATTGACTAAACTCCAGATTATTGTTGACTTTGCTCAAAATTGGTGGTTGTGTTTCTTTATTAATTAAAGTAAACCGTAAATTCAATATGTTATATAACAATTACAGTTTTAAATTAAGGAATGTGCAAAACTATTTTTTTTTAAAGTAAAATCTGTTTATTTTAATGAGCCATATTTGCTGAGGGCAGACATCATTTTTTACAGTCTATGGCATGTGTGGATAACTAACCCTAACTGGAAGTATCTTGTTTTGGATCTCACGCGTCAGATAACCCTATAAAACCTCTAAGATGAGATGGTCATTACACACACACTGTACAGTTAATCTAAGCCTCCATTCATTTGAGTGGTGACAGTATTATGGGATGGCTTGATGCAGGAGATGCTGAGAACTTGATCTTGACCCTTAAGAAACTTTAACTAATGCTGTCATGTAACAAATCTGCTTCAAATATAAAATAGATAAATTAATTGTTACAACATTGAAATAAAAATGTAAAGCCTGTACAAATACTAGAAATCGTGAATATAAATAATTGGGAACCATGTTTTTGTGTGTGTTTTTTTAACTGTACATTTATTTTATCTATCGTTGTAACGGTTGATTATTTTTTCATATGGTTCACATCATTGTTAGCTTCATCTTTAGTAGATGAAGATGAAATAAAGTCACAGGCAATGTTGTGACCACTCCACCAGTGGACACTTCACGCACACACACACACACAGACCCTGATCCGCTCTGGAGCGCCATCTTCAGGCCTCCAGGAGAATCCCTGCATGTTCCCGACTGCTGGACTTACACTGCTCTATATATAAGGACATGAGATTAGCCTTTGAGCTACTGCTACATTACATACTGGATTCAGAAAAATACACTTCTTAGATCTTAATCTACCATTTTAGAGACAAAAACTGTCAATTAAATGAAAACTACATCTCATGAATTACATGACAGCGCCATTATTATACCACATGATATCATGACTTCAAAACAAATATTGTTGAGAAGAAAATACCACAATGTCTCTTTATTCTCTTATTTATTTATGCAGGATGAAGATACAGATCCAGGATCAGCAACAAGATACACTTCAAAAGATATTATTCAACATTTATAGATTTACTGCTTTAACAAAACAGTCATGTGATATTCATGAGTCCTGTCTGTCTCACTGATGAAACTCTTTATATAATGTGACATGTAGAGACAGCTCAGAACTTATGAATATAGTGTCTCATACTGACTTTTGTACAGTAATCTATAGCAAACATCAAACACACATTATTCCTCATTAATTCAGGTTCATATGTTAATGATTCTTCATGATTATCATCTTAAATCATTCGCTGAAGGTTCAGAGTTACTGGAATCACATTCTGCAAAGCTCATCTTCTCTTAAGGGGAACAGCAGGAAACCACTGAAAGTGTTGTAGTTATTCTGGTTATCATATATCCTCGTGCCAGACCAAAGCCTCACATAGACAACATCTCCAACCTCCAGGATCAACACAACTCCATTCGAGGAGTTTAACCGATCCTGAGCCTGATCATCATATGCTGTAACCCCACACTCTCCATTCTTATCAATAGATGCACCTGCTGTAGCTCCGCCATGACCATGAACAGAGACTCTGAACATGTAGGCTCCTCTCAGTGGGGCTGTGAAAACACCTGAATCAAACAACAAGAGACACAGAATCAGCTTCACACAGTTTAATGACCAAACACACTTTTATAGTTTATTTACTTTGTTTTCTTTTATACGGTTTACTTTTATAATCATTAGTCGTTTATGTAGATTTATATCATTAGTGGTGCTTACAAACAGCCTGGTCTTACCAGACTCTCGTACATTTCATTTGTACATAGAGTCTGGCCACTCTCCATTGACAAGCGTTTACTTCCTTGAAGGCGGGCACTCTGTTAAAGTTTAAAACTATTGGATCTGCCAAGAGTCACTCTGGATCTGCCATAACCAATCTCTAACGTTTGGTCGTGACGTATGTCACGCGCCGTTCGCGTTTGATTCTTTCTCACATTAACTGAGCACACCACCTCAGTGTCAGAGATAAAACCTCGTGCATTCGGATTGTGATTTATTCACGGTGGAGAGGAGAGTTTTGTGTTCGGAACGCGCTGCTCTCGTGGTGCATATCTCGTGCAATCATAACATGATTGTATGCTGTCAATAAAATGTCATATGCTTGGTATGATAAGAATAAATGCTGCCGTGGATAACAGCCCAATTCAAATGTTTACGTGCTTTTCTTCTTTTATTTTTGAGCGGTGATGAAATATTTTGCTCTTGCCAGTATTTATATAAATACAAGTCTAGAAATGCAAATTACAGCTCACGCAACCGCGCAGTGCTCTGAAAGGGTCTATAAAGGATATAAACAGTGAGTTTTGAAGTGATATATTCTTGAAAACTCTTGGGTTCGGACAGCAATTACATTACCACACGACCTTGGTGTTTGTCAAAAACAACTTTTAATCAAATAATAAACACAAAATGAAAGTAAAAGCGGCAGCCCCTCACGGACGACTGCCGCGCACAAACATAACAAAACACAACTTAAAATCCAGGCCTGGTCCTCTCTCGTCCTTCACCGGTGTCGCTCGTCCTTATATGCCTCCGTGCTCCCTCATGAGAGGACTCGAGACCGGTGTGTCTCATTCTCGATCTCGCTCGCTCGTCCACCTCGCCACACTTTTTATTTGTTTTAACTACTGGACATTCGTCAGCGCTGCATCTTTCACTGCCGCAATTACTGAACTACAACTCAAACTAGCGCACGACATCAACGTCATCGCTCTCAGCCACTCCCTCTGTGCGCTGATTGGACCGGTAAAAAACTGTTCGGGGGAAAACCTAAGCATACACCGCAGTCCCAGACGTAGTACTGAAGGAAAATGAAAATTGAGCGGAAGTACGTAGGAGGGCGGAGCCAGGCTAGCTTACAAAGCCCGGGGGGGCGAAAAACATCAAAGGTATATCTTTGGTAGAAGTGGTTTTGTTTGACTCAGGGCATCAACAGCCAATCACAAATCACCTTCAACACTTCCTAGCCACGCCCTAGCAACCACTATCAAGCACCCTAGCAACCCAAATCCACAGAGGGAGATCTTCACATCTGAATGTCACAGAGGCATGGGGGTTGGTTTATATCATTCATACTGACAAGCAGCCTTTGGAGGATCATCATTGGCAGCTGCCAATCCATAGCAACCAAACAGCGTACCCTAGCAACCATTTACCAAGACCTATATCTCTGCATCAGAACATCATAGAGACATGGGGGTTGGGTCTTTTGGCTCATGCTAGCAAACTGGACTTCCAACATGCTATATATGCTAACAGTGAATAGCTACATGCTAATAGCAATTAGCCAGGATAAGGGTTATAACATGATAAAAACAAGTCAAAATGTGCTAGCATAATGCTAACAAAATGTTAATTGTGTTAGCATTCTGCTAGCAAAACATGCTAATTATGTTAGCTAATCAAACTAATTGTGTTAACATCATGCTAGCATTATGGTAATTGTGTCAGCATCGTGCTAGCAAAATGCTAATCATGTTTGCATAATGTTAGCAACAGGCTAATCATGTTAGCTAATCATGCTAACAACATGCTAATCGTGTTTTTTTGCCACTGCAAGCACCACTCTACTCATACCTTCTAGTTTATTTATATTATTCATTTAATAATTTTATTTCCTGCTTTCCTGTAGCTCAAACAGTAGAGCATGGCGCTAGCAACGCAAAGGTCATGGGTTTGATTCCAAGGGAAAGCAAGAACTGACAAAATGTAAAATGTGTACTTTGAATGCAATGTAAGTCGCTTTGGATAAAAGTGTCTGCCAAATGCATAAATGTAAATGTATTTCATTTATATCATTTATTATTTTATTATTATTCATTTGTGTCTGTATATTTTATATTACTTATTTATTTTGTATTGTTGTTTAATCTTATGACTGTGGTCTGAAGGGATGTTTGCTTCATGAGTAGGAGATCAGAGAAAGTCTCCATTTCAAGGTTTGTATCGTCACAGGATGATGTTGTGAAGCTGTGATTTTCCATTTCCCCCCCTTGCTATAACAACACTTGTTGAAATTGTACTGGCCAGACAAAATCTGAGCATTGAGACTTACACAACTAAGATTATTCAATAAAACTTTGCTCTTTTTTATCATCATCACTTCGTCTCCTGCTCCTGCTCTTCTCTGAGTCAAACTCTCAGGCTGATAGAAAACTGTTAACAGAGTCTTGAGGAACCAGACCAGACTTTCTGTTGACAGGTTTGCTCCACACACACCAGACAAACGGATATCTTTAGACAAGATCCGGGGCTGGATTTGATATTTCTGATGTGAAGATTCCTCTGATCTAACACTATAATATTTATGACTCATTTCATTGATCATTACCTGTGATTGGGTTGTAGGCGTTCCCTATGTTTGTGATGACGTTCTTGTAGGTTAATGTGAAGTCAGTGGTAAAAGGACCAACATATCCACTGCCAGATTCCATCAGTGAAGCTGAAAAAGCAATCTCTCTGTCTGTTGTTGAAAACATAAGCAATATTGTGATATATTACTGTATTACACTGAGAATGTATTCACTGAATTTAACATCACTCAAACTCATATTCACCCCTGTTCTCTTTCCTCAACTCCTCCACTTGACTCAGAGTAAGATTTGAAGTTTCTGTGAAGGAATAAAGATTCTGTTAAATCACATTCACACTGATTATTGTAATAGATAATACAATTTACACAGTAAACTCTCAACTTTACACTGACATTTACACTTAACAATGTATTGCACTGGTGTTTTACTCTGAGGATCATTGATAAAAGAGTGAATGTTTTGGTGAGGTACCATCAGTTTTCTTCTCCAGCTCTTCCAGGCTAATCGTCTGTTGTTCTGCAGCCTGTTCAGCATCTCTCAGTCGCGTCTCTAAAGCTCTGATGTTTGCTTTCTGCTCTGTGTCCGAGGCGGTCAGTTCTCTGATATTTGCTTTCTGCTCTGTGTCTGAGGCGGTCAGTTCTCTGATGTTTGCTTTCTGCTCTGTGACCGAGGCGGTCAGTTCTCTCAGGGCTGCATGGATGTCAGGGAAGCACAGATGGCAGTATTGTTGGCTGTCAGTTGAAGCTTCAGCTCGCAAAGTGTCTGTTTGAGATGGATTCTGTCTTCTGTCCTCAGAGCTGAGCTGTTGACTGATCTCGTTCTCATTGAGTCCTCCATTGACAAACACAAAGGTTTCCAACAGCAGCAGTAAACACACTAAACCCTTCATTCTTCACTGATGTCTGTTTCCAGCTCTTGCTCTGTCATCCCCACAGCCTCTCATGTGCCTTTATACCCCTGTTGTTTACCGCTCAAGTTAGGTTCTAATCTTTTTTTTATATTGACACAAGTTGTAACTTTCCCAAAGTTTCCAAGATCCTTCTCAAGGCCTCACAGGTGTTCGCTGTCTGCCTTTTCATGTCCTTGAACTCCAGCAAACTCCAGCAAGATGGCTGATTTACTTTTAAGGTTCTAGGAATAAAACCACAGTAGAATCACAGGTTCTGCCAGAGAGTGCAACCAGTTTAACATTTATACATTTGGCAGATGCTTTAATCCAAAGCAATATATATTACAATTCAGTTCATTTGTGCATCACCTTTTGAACGTTGTTGCACAGCTTTACAGAACACAGAGAAGAAAATATAAAGAAAAGACAATAGTCTTTTAAAGCACTAGCAGCAAATGGAAAAAGTGCCATGGAAAAACCTTAAGATATTTACAAAATGAATAATATTGCAATTTTCCACCTTGAGTTGTTGTCAGCATTAGCAATGTAAATGAATGAGTGTACGTATCATTTGGTGGAAGTGAACTGTTGCAGTGAGTTTATTATTGCGTATGGTAAGCATTCATCTTGATAAAGATTGGAAGTATTGTGTTTTTATAGAGTGCTTCTGTAAAAGTTCTGTTTTGGTTCATATGTAGAGTAGTCTGTCTAAAAGCTGTAATGCTACTGTTTGATTGTGCACGTCTATTTCCTATTCTCGTTTTACCCTTTGTTTGCCATTGCTGTGTATTTAGATTCTAGTCAAATTTGTGCAAAATCATTAAGTGGTTTACGGTTTATTTGTTTTTTTTTTATCAATACTTTATTGTGCTTTTCTTACAATTGGAGTTACCAGTATTGACAGTGATTGTGTGTAACCTCATACTATAAGAAAGGCTTTAACTCTGTCACTCACACGTACACACACACACACACACACACACACACACACACACACACACACACACACACACACACACACCGGTGCGTGACCTCAACACGACATGAACAGCTGTATTTTTATGAGCTAACGTTAACAAAGATGAACAAATGTATTGCTCATGGCTAGTTCATGTTAGTTAATACATTAACTAATGTTAACTAATGAAGCCAAAATAAGTTATTTTAAAAATATTTCACAATATATAAATACACACTGTTTTTGCTGTATTTTGGATCAAATAAATGCAGCCTTGGGGAGCAGAAGAACACCAAGTACAGTACAAAATAGTAGTTTCCAAACTTTTGACTGGTAGTGTATATGGAATAAAACAAAACTAGAGGCGTTTGCAGACTTTCTGTCTTAGCACTGAGTCTGATAGAAAATCAGCAAATTCTGTGATAAAGTCTGTATGGTGTCCTGGTGGCCTGTATACAGTAGCCAGCACAACGTCAAATGGGATTCATCATCTACACTAGAAGCACCAATGCTTAAAAATAATTATATTTGAAACTAGACCTCTGAGTAATACTAAATATATGATTATAAATTACAGCAACACCTCCGCCTTTGCCTTTCAGATGGGGCTCATGTTTATAACAGTAATCTTGGGGGGTGGACTTTTACCGTTAAAGAATAAGAGGTTAAAGAACAACAACTTTAATGGAGTCATATAAATTATATTAAACTGAATTATGCTTGTCATCCTTCAACTGCTTTTTGTTCTGATTATTGGTTAAAACAGCAGCGTAAGCTCCAGCCTTGAGCCACTGATGTGTGCTCGTATCATTCGGTGGACTGAGTTAATCATTATATGTGTGCTTTTCCTTCACATGCTAAAATATCCTGAGTTATGGGAAAGTGCAAGAATCTGCACTTCTGATAATGTGTTCATGGACATCTGCTAGACTGAAACGTCTGAATTTGTTGTGGTAAGATTATGTTTTTATCTGTTTTTCTTCATCATAGGCTCGCCAGGGTGTGTAAACCACCATAAAGTACATAGTGGTTCATCAATAATGAAAGGATATTTTAGACACATGTAAAAAGTAAAAATGACATTAGGCTGTAAAACAGCTTCAGATCAGACCCTGAACACACACACACACACACACACACACACACGGATTCATATCACAAAAAGAACGCTTATGTAAAGAAATAAATAGTTCATTATTTCTGAATCTGGATTTATTCCGATAAGGAACCACATAAATAAATGATATTTTGCCTGTAATTATGGTCACATGAACTAAATGATCCTTCTCATAATCTTACAGATGGAACAAAGACACTTGTGTAATAATTTCAAACAGACTTTGGACTGAACACTGAACTGAAGCATTTAGAGTAAGTGCTCATGGGGTCTTTAATCTTCTCTCAAATTAAGATAAACAGCATTTTGAAGGATTATATAAACACACATAAACTGATAATGTACTGAGAATAAAAACTCCAGTGATACATGTCCAATAAACTGATGTTCAGCTTTCCAAAAGCAATATTCCAACACACAGGAATACATACTAGACGTGAAACTGCAGAGAATGTAAAAAATATATATAATAATGTACAAAATGTATAATATTTGTCTGTGTGTGTTCCAGATATTATTTTTGTTGTGGGGCCCAAATGTCAAAAGCATAGTAAAACCTGATTTTTTTGACATTGTGATAAGAAACTATCGGTCCCCATGAAGAAAACACCTTATAAATCATAATAAATTATATTTTTTGCAAAATGTACTTGTGTCCTGAATAAACTTTGAAGACTTTGATTTCATCTCTTGTGTGAGTGTTTCATTCTCTTCCCATGATATGTCAGAGAGTGTTTGTGTGTGTGTGTGTGTGTGTGTGTGTGTGTGTGTGACCTACAATAGAAAGAAAATAAAGACGTCTCAAGTATTATCCAAGGATATTAACATTAACAATTTACATAATCTTTGAAGAAATTCTCAAATTAAATTTTATGAAAGAATTAAACTATACAAACAACAATGAAAATGTATGCCACCACCTAGTGGTTAGAAATGGTAAACGATTCAAACCCAGAACTACTAGTGAGGTATTTTACTTAAACTTCATGTTTCTTCAAGCATAAACATCTTGTATATAAACTTCAATATAAATTTTATAACATCAAAAAAGAGGCATTCAGTTACTAAAATAATAGTAACATATAGAGCCATGCAAAAATCCAGTATTGGATTACAGAATATAACTGTCACAATTCACCAGTGTGAGTGCCCGTGATTACCACCAGAGGGCACTACACTCCGGACTGTCACTCCATCACAAACTACATTTCCCATAATACTGCCTGGACTCATCATTCCTGATTACATCCACCTGTGTCTCATTTACCTTGTTAGCTCACTCTATAAAAGCCTGGTCAACTCTGTTATTCACTGCGAAGTCTTGTCTAGTGTAACATTGCAATTTTAAGCGTTCTTCCCGGTTTCATGTCTTATTGGTTTTTGGATTTCTTGCCTGTTTCTGGATTACCCTTTGCCCGTGCTCCCTGCCTTGTTTGCCTGTTTGGCCTGCTAGCCTGTGTACGACATTTTGCCTGTTTTTGATTAAGGTTGTGGATTACCCTTCAATAAAGCTGCACTTGGATCCTCAGAGTCTCAGAGCAGTATGTTACAATAACATTATCCATGAAGATTAATACAGAATATCATGGCAAGGCAACTTGTGATTATGCATCTTTAACACAAAACAAATGGCTAACACATAATGACAGAATAATGTTGTATAAATAATTACTTTGACTGATAATTATAAGTAAAGGATAATGTACATCCAGCCGGTTGTTATCGCAGAATAAACCCTGACCGAGTGATCAGTCTTGCGTCACTCTGAAGGGGTTTATTCTTGGATAACAACCATCTGGATGTACACTATCCCGCTTATTACACGGCTTCTTATCTCAAGTAAATTAGACACCAAATATTGTCTTGAGTTTAAATATTTGATTAGCTCTTCCGCAAAGAAAAACAATTCCAAACTGCTTTGAGCCTTTTGAAGTCAGACAGGACATTTAAGGCATAATCTACAGTCATATCACTAATTACAATAAACAGTTGGACATGAAATATTGATTAAAATATTTTATAAGCTCATTTGTAAGTGTAACTTTTCAGGAAAGAAAAAAAGCTCTTCAAGGTGGTTTAAGCCATGACACAAATTTATAAAAAACTAAAACAAAATGCAGTTTTATTTAATCATTTGTAAAAGATATAATCTCTTATATGATATTAATTAGACATATTTATATACTTTTTGTATAAAGTATTAAACCGCACATTTCCATTTATTGTGAACTGACTCATTGCGACACCGGTGGGGATGTTGAAGTTGATGTTTTTAGTTTGGTAAGCTTAAGCATCTCCCTCTGTGGACTTTTCTTTGGTTGAACCTAAAACACAATTATAGGAATTATTATAAACTATGTTTGCGGTTGAATTTCCTGCTCAGGTCCACTATACTAAGTGGACACTTACTGTCTGCGATGCTGCTTTCAGGATTTGATGAGAGAATCCTGCTTAATTTCTCTCTGTGTGCGGTGGTCGGAGTCCAGTAGCTCTTTAGACCCTCACATCTATGTCCTGTCACGGTCGTAATCTCTCTGGTTTCCAGTCCGGCGCATGAGAGGAGTTGCACAGCCGTGCTTCTCAAACTGTGGTTCGTGAGAGTCCAGCTGCTTTGCTAATAGTGGACATCATCATGGCAAGGTAGTTATGTCCCTTTGGCTCCCTTGAGTACCACACTGTTCTTTCATTCAGTAAATCCTGGTTTTGTCGTAGTGGATGGAGATAAAAAGTGTCTGCGTCAGGTGGACAGAGGCTCAGGTATTTTTTAAAACTAGCAACTGGACACTGGGGGTTGTTGGGTTCCCCAAAGATGCAATCCCTGTAATTTTCTTTACATGGGTCTTTCGGGTCTGTATGGGAGTAATGAGTAATGTACTTACTGTAGTGTTGCCGTCGCATTTTATGATAAACGAGTCCCTTCTTAGGTCTTGGTTTCCTTCTCTGCCTCGTCTTACCAGATGAAGTTGTACATCAAACCAAACTTTCTGAATGAGAGCAGTGGCTGTGTCTGGTGACAGCACGTCCGAATGTCTTATTAGGTCCATGTCTGCTGTTGAGATCAGAGGATGATGCTGACTACCAATTTAGCAAATTTGTTTAATGGTAGATTTAAAAATGGCATTGCTGGAGTTAAAGGTAGCACTCTTCAATATGTCAAACTTTTAAAAATATCTGGATACACCAGCCCTGATAGCCATATAGCTGCCTAATAAGTCTGGTTTGAATTCTGAACAGATGCATAAAAGGAGCATAGCACCTTATTGAGCTCTTCTGCCTCATAAGTATCGTAATCTGCCGGCATTTTTTTCTCAATTAACCAATCTTTGAGAAGTTTAATTGCCCATAATGTGGTTCTTTTGGTGTTTGTTTCGTAGCAGTCGTCTTCTATTTTGTGAAGTTCAGATTCAGTAAGCTCTTTGTGTCTTGTGGTGGTTGCTTGTTCTTCAGAGTTAAGTTTTAGTTTTTTTGTTTTCACTGGGGAGTCAGTGGAGTCATCTGATTCTATCCATTGCTAAAAAGATTTGTTTTTACCATATATGTTGAAATTTATGGTGAAGTCTTCCATTGTGGCGGTTAAGTGTTTGGTCACAAGATGGCGCTAGACAGTCAACAACAGCGGAGTGGCACGTTAAGCATATAAGTAGTACCGGTCAAGATAACTCGTAGTACCTGTATAAACGGTGTGTTATTCATTTTGGTGGCTGTAATCTGGAAATAACATACCACTGGAATGTGTGGTTGACCAGTCAGAATCAAGTATTCCACAGAGCCGTGTAATAATGACCAGTAAATCACATCTGTTAATTTATGCATACATCACTCTGAGTCACTCTCGCTCTTTCTATGGATACTGCCTGATGAAAAGGGATGACGCATGCACATATATCCAGCCTTTCTAACACAGCTGAAAAGCCTTCTGGTTTCTGAGGTGTTTTTTTGGGCCCTTGAAGTGTTTTGACATGCCCTGACATTTGAGCTCATACTTGTTACTTATAACATTTTCATGGGTAAAGTCTGATTACACTGCATTTAGTACAAACTCTGCTACAATAATATATGAGCAGCATGTATGTGAACGTTTGTAGATAAGTCACTGAAATAAGGCCATAAAACATACAATTTTGTTCACAAGCTTTTGAGAAATGGATCTTATAGTCTTTTGTTCTTGCTTAAAAACAATGTGAAAATCACCCTTCTTGCTCATTTACATAAAACAATATATTAATTTAAAATTTGTAAAACATCTTTTGCGTTAGAAAGGCATGAATGATTATGAATATTGATGTGTTTCACACCTGGGAACACAATGACCCTCCCCTAATGGGCCTAAGTGACTGTGAATATTTAATATTACTCAAAAATGAAAGGCATCATTCTATGCACTAAAAATATATTTTAGGTGGACAAATAAATTTAAAGAAAATCAAACGCCACCTGAACAAAAAAAGACAAATAGACAGGATAGGCCAGTGTATGCAAAAAATTGGCATATGTGCTTCTTCATTGCTATGTGGTTCTTTTATGTACACTAGGATTAGTTACCCCACATGATTATGTTTCTTAGGTCTGCGCAATTCTCTTCAAAGTAAACAAACCAGTGCAGCTTTATTTGTTGCTTATTGACGGTGGGTTGATGTATGCCAGAAATGCACAAGTGCTGCGCAATTCGACTTATTCAATGTATTATTCATATTGATTCAATGACTTGAGTATGTTCGCTGAATCTGCGCATATTACATAATTTAGCTAGCAAATTGAGTCAGCATAATTTGTGAAACATAACCCAAAAATGTACCTTGTGATTTGACATTGTTACCCTCCACAGTTGATTTTTACCTGCATGGTGTAAAATGGGGGTGTTCATTTCAAACCCTGTGACATTATGAAAATACACAGAACATATTTTGTGTGTAAAAGCAAACTGTTTAATTATGCTGTGGTTATGACCAGAGGTGTAGTGGTAAAAAAAGAGGTGGGTAAACTATAAATTCTGGGTAACCGCATTGTGGTCACGGTAAGGTGGGCCACTGCCTACCGGTGTATAGCGTATCCTGATGATAGCTATTGTTCTCAGAGAGAACAAAAATATTTAAGAGAGATAGAGAGGGGAGGCTTATATCCAGGGGTTCCAATGCAATGCACTTGTACATAATGATTAGATTTGGGATTATTTTCATAGTCGATTAATCTGTTGAATATTTTCTCAAGTAATCGATTAGTTGTTTGGTCTATAATATGTCAGAAAAATGTGGATCAGTGTTTCCCAAAAGCCCAGGATGACGTCCTCAAATGTCTCGTTTTGTCCACAACTCAGTTTACTGTCACATATGAGAGAACACACTAGAACATATTCACATTAAACAAGCTGGAATCAAAGAATTTTACTTTTGTCTTAAAAAATTACTCAAGCCGACAAATCGATTATCAAAATATTTATCGATTACAGTTTTTGCCAATTGCTAATGAGGCAGGTGCAGATTAACGACAGAAGGATGAATTTGGTGAAGAAGAGCGAGAGCTTTGTGTTGATGATGACAGGGTGCAGACAGCGATCGCTTGCCATTGCATTTAGAATGTAAACTTTTGATGAATTTATGAGAAATCTACAGACGCAAACAGGAAGTAAAACTCCCATTGATTTTTCTCCATAAGGATTTAGATTATCAGCCATAATGTCTAAAACATCTGAGGTAGACTGACCACGAGTTGTGAAACGAAAGTTTCTGCTTCTGTAGCTAGAGGTCTAGCTAAGAAAAACTACACTACCCACAGCCCTAAGCTTAACAGCGACGCCTCTGATTGGTCCAACTCACTGTTATTACCATGGAAACGTTTACTGTACCCGCGAACGGCTGTAGCGATGACAATAACTAGCTAGCTGACTAGCAAAGGGAGCTTGTTGTCACAAACTTTCAGTGGTTTAAATACCAGAGAATGCATACAATTACATCCAGTTATTTATCTGATAATAATGTATCCTGAATTTTACTTGTAGGCCTACATTGGCTAATGGGAAAAGGAAGAGGTGACTTGTTGAGTCAGTGGCATGAATCTAACCGTGAACCAAATTAACCCCAAAAACATAAAGTTTAGTACTGTTTTCCCGAGCTCACTCACTTTGGGCTTGTAGCCGAGCCCGTTTGCTGGCATTAGGAGGAGGGCTGCTGTCTTGACGACGCTAAAAAAATTATATATGTATTATATATAATTATATATATCTATGTTTGAATCTTGGTTGCGTGTCGTTCATGAATGATTTGTTCATTTTGAACGAATCTTTAATATGACTCAGGACTACCGAGTTGTCTCAAAGAGTGATTCGTTAATTTTGTGTTGACCGCGTCTGCGCATTACGCAACATATGGGTTCTGATTCTGAATAGACAGGTGAGATCCGAGTCTTTTGTTCTTCCTGTCAGTCCCATAGACGGAAAGAGAAAAGATTAGTTCATTTTGCTAAACGAGACTCAAAGATCCGAGTCAGTAAAATGAGCCGAACTTCCCACTATTCAAACTGACAGTTGCAGCGCAATATGAAAGACTTTGTCTAATTGTACAACAAACAACCAATGAAAACGAACAATATGAAACTAAAACGACATAAGCTTAATTTAAAATGGCTTAGAAACTGTAGGCTATTTAGAGGTGGATAAACTCAATTTAGAGGTGGATAAACGCACTTTAGAGGTGGGTAAACGCTATTTTCGAATTTTGGGAGGTGCGTAAACGACGTTTACGTGCGTTTAGCCTCCACTACATCCCTGGTTCTGGTGCATTTAAAGACAGGACGCTGATATTCCTCAAGGCGCTTTATTCTGTACAAATTTCAAAGAGAGCAAAAGATCAGGATTCTATCTTCGATCAGAATCAGCCTCTCTCAGTCAAGTGGAATGCAAAACTTCTGAATATTTAAATCACATTCAAAAATCAGAAAATAAAATACAGATTAATTATTATATCATATATATATATATATATATATATATATATATATATATATATATATATATATATATATATATATATATATATATATATATATATATATATGTATGTCATATTGCATACTATTCCTACCATCAACTATTGGCTTTTAGCTTTTACATTAACAATATGCAACATAAAATAAACCATCTTCCTTTCAATAGTTACTGCATGCAATAATATGCAAGAAACAAAATGTAAATGTTTTGTTCAGTGAACATCAATCAATACAAGAAAACTACTCAATGAACACATATTTTAAACCTGGTATTGGGAGTACATACCTGTACAAATTTCAAAGAGAGCAAAAGATCAGGATTCTATCTTCGATCAGAATCAGCCTAAAGTAAGAAATAGGACAACTGAAACATCACAAAATGATAGAATGGCGAGCGCTAGCATACAACAAAACAACACAGAGGTTAGCTATGTTAGCAATCTCTTAAGCTCTCAAAACAACAAAGTTCTCAACACATCTCAAATAAATGTATATGCATTCATCATAAAATACACGTACAAGTTACCATGTGCATTTAACTAAAGTCAGAACAGGTATATTTCAAATTTACATCGCACTGAAATTCAAGTGGAATGCAAACTGAGAAAGGAACGCGAAAATTCAATATATGACCATCGTTCCAGCCTCTATCCAATAGAGGGCGCACTTACACAACAAATAACTCCCCCAATACCTATAAACAACTATAAAATGAATTAACAATACAAAATTTTGGTGAAATAAACTCACATAACTACAAAATAGAAAATGAAAGGTTACAAAAAAATATATCTCATTCTTTTACCTGTTACACTAGCACAAATAATGTTTTCACAACTTTGTATGAAACTTGAAGCCTTTAAAAACAAATCCTGACATTAAACCCTGACATTAACAAATTTACCTGGAGCAATGTTAGTGTAGAATTGATCTATGGCTTATATCTCCCTCTTGTCTGCAATTTGTGTCAGAATCATCACAGCTATGCCCCATTTTCTGATCAGAAATTAATTTCAATCCAATTAGCAGGAACCAAACAACAAACTGGTAATATATGTGGTTATTGGAAACTAAATAATTATTAAAAGATGATGAGTTTTATGATTTAGTTTAAAAAAAAACAGCAAAAGGCATTTTTGATAATAATGAAGTGAATTGCATACAAAGAATGGAATTTTTCAATTTTAAAATGAGAAACAGACATGAAGGTGCTTCCAAAAGTTACCTGAAAGGTAGATATCGGTGGAGTTTTCTGAGCCACCTCTTTTTGAGAACCATCATTTCCAGTGCCTTGTGAGCTTTGGAACCGCTCTCCAGCCATTGCTTGTCTTGTATTTCTGGCAGGCTATCGTGCATGCAGTGACCAAGGCACCATTCGTGCTCATTTGTGACATGGTGAAGCACACTGCTCCATAGTTTCTAAAATACAAATCTTGTAATCAGAACCATACAGTCAAAGAACAAACAAAGCATAGATTGTAGGAATTGTAATGTGTGTTCTAATGAGTATGCTGTGCACAAAGATAATCTGAACCTAAAACACTGAATCTCATTTCACACAGTGCATAGATGTTAGAAACATGTACATGTTGTTGTATTTAGTCTCAGGAAGATATTACCACAACTGAGAGGAATATTACTTACAAGGAACTGCTGTACCATGTCTGCCTTCTTACAACAGAAATCAAAGTCATTCATAATGTCTTTGACCCAGTGCAGCAGGATCATTTGTCCAGATTGCTGTGCCGCCTAAGTATGCACAACAGAATAAAAACATTATCATCACAAACCTGCAAAAGAAATCAATTCAAGTTTAAAAAAACAAAAAACAAAAACATACTGCAGTAATCATCTTGGCTAAATTCTTTGAGTGCAGAACTCCTGTGTCCTTATATCGCCCAGTCATTTGATCTTGTAAATAAAAAACAACAACAACTAACAATTCATACACAACTGCTGAATATCAAACACAAATTTTTTTGTATATGATACGGCAAGTACTACCAACTTACTCATAATAGAGGCAATTTGTGAGTGAGCATCGGTGCATATTTCTGAAATCTTCACTTCAAGTACATTGTATCAAATGATTAATTAAAATGTTTGTACATAGTAGTTAAGGCCACCTAATATAAAGTGGGTCCAAAATACAATACATAACACCCTTCGACACAGAGAAAGTCATGTAGGTATTACATAATTATTTACATTTTTAAAAAGCCATAGGACTTGGCTAATACAACTAAACCGTCCTTACTCTTCAGACGTTGAAAGGCAGCACATCTCTTGTCCTCCCACATTTCCCTTATTGCTCCTAAGCAGTAGGTATCCTGAATATTAAAATAAGTGTCCTTCCCTACAAAGCCCATGGCTGCATTCGAAACCGCATACTTCCCTACTATATAGTATGCAAAAAGCAGTAGGCGAGCGAATAGTATGTCCGAATCCATAGCATTTATAAAAGAGTAGGCGAGAACTACCGGGGTTTTGGACTATTTTTCGCGAGATTCGGATGTGCGTATACTAATGTTGCGCTCGAATATGCGAGAAGTTCCCAGATGGCCTACTGATTCCACCCAGATTGTGAAGCACCCATCGTCGGATACTTTTCTATCCCATGAGGCCACAGGAAAGGATACGTCAGGCGGAGAAAAGCCAATCAAATGTGAGTATTACAAACCAAAATCACGATTCCTTGTGTTAAAATGGCATTTGTTGAACTACTGTAGAGTAAACTGTTGAATTGTTGAAGGTGTAAAGACGACAGTCAGTATAGTGTAGTTGTGCTTGGGCTGTAAAAACACGTTTTATTATGCATGAGCTCCAGTAACACACACACGTCTCCAAAGTAGAGTTACATAAACCATATACATCTTAAAGATAAAGATGCTTACTAAATGTTTATTTAACATCTGACAGGAACATTTTCGATAAGTACTGCAGATGACATCACAGCATGAAATAGACATCAGGGGTGCGTTTCCCAAAAGCATTGTTAGCCAACTATGGTCTCAAGTTCCGTCGTTATCAACATACCAATCAAATCATATCATATATATCACATATCATATCAACCAGTCGGTGTTTCCCGAAACTGTCGTTCGAACGAACGTTCACAAACAGCATCGCAAACTTGTGTGGTTGCAACGACAGCTCTCGACCTGTGGTTAGAAGAGAGTTTCTTGTTTGCATGACATTTGGACTTAATAAATCCTTATCTTGAGCAAAATAAGCAAGCTGACATTCAGTACAACCTATATCTTTTATTTAGAATACATACAAATGTCATTAATGTCTTTTAGCTTGTCAAGAGATTTAAAGCACCGTTTTTGAAGAGTGCGCATGTGCGGACGTGCTCTAGTACGTAAAAAGAGCCTATTTGAATCTGGAAATAAAGCAAAATTACTGAGAAAAATTCGAATTATTCCTCAGGTGCCATGTCCATAATGTATAGCAAAAAATCTAGCATGAATTCGATCTCAAAATAATGATTTAAAACCATTTATTACTCCACCACCTGCGTGACATCATTAACCAACGTGGTTGAACGACAAATTTGCGACAATACGGTCTCGGGAAACAGTCGTGACTAGCTAGTTGATTTCTTCAACGATGCATCGTACTATGGTAGTTAAGCAGTGAGTTACGTCATTGTACAGGAAACGCACCCCAGGTCGGGCTGTGGAGTTACTGATGCTATGAGCTGTTAATGCACCTGTCACTCATATCTTTTATTTTATAATTACATGGTTGTATCTTTAACAATCATAATGATAAAACAAATATCATGGGTTTGCATACATTATATACAAAAAAAAAAAAAACAATAATAAGGTTAGATATCTTTGAATAATTCATCATAATGCAATAAAAATGTTATTTCATAAGCTTGAGGGAGGAAATAGGAGTTAAATTTAACAAGAAAAAGGAAAATATAAAGGAGATTTAGGCCAATTTTGCTTGTGGATGAAATTTTTTGCATATAAAATAAAGAAATTAACAACATATTCAAGAGATCACGATTGTGGGTTTTGGTAAGGATAAAACTGGGTCAGATTAGTAGGGTTTAAATCACAAGATAAATGGGCAGCTGTTTCTTCAACAAGACCACAAAATTAGCAATTTTAATCAATATTAAGATATTTATAGATCGATGAATTAAACCTGTCACTCATATATTTCAAGTTGTTGCTTGTGATAACGTCGTAGGTCACATGATAACGTCAACATGGCGCATAAAGAGCGGATCGCATTCATACTTAACGAGATCAGGCAATATAGTACCTACTCTTTTAGAGCTCGTTAAGTAAGTACTTATTGAAAATGAGTACCTACTCAATGAGTATGCGGTTTCGAACGCAGCCCATGTGATTTCCCTCTACAAAACGAACTGACTTACTTTATGGTAGCTGTGGTTTTATGTCCTGTTACCCCCAGGCAGTTGCGCCCCCAGGCTACTCCTATTGGTACTACATGTATCCCAAACATAATCACACTAAGGAATCAACTATTACAATTACAACAATAAAAAAACAAGTAACATTTTGTCTGTTACAATACCGTCTCTCAAACATGAGATGTTTCCTGTCTGTGAAATTCATTCCACACTGATGACATATAAAACCATTTCTCTCATGCGTGAATACTCATGTGGCACTTCAGGCCTATTTTATACCTAAAACTTTTCCCACAGTGTCCACATGTAAACGGCTTCTGTCCGGTGTGAACTCTCATGTGCCTGTTAAGGCTTCCTTTTCGGTTGAAACTTTTTCCACATTGTTTGCAGGTGAACGGCTTCTCTCCAGTGTGAATCCTTATGTGGTCTTCAAATTGTTGTTTTAGTGTGAAACTCTTTTCACACTGAGGACACATGTAGAGTTTCTCTCCAGAGTGAACTCTCATGTGCCTGTTAAGACTTACTTTTTGAGTGAAACTCTTTCCACACTGTTGGCAAATGAAAGGCTTCTCTCCAGTGTGAATTCTCATGTGTTTAATAAGGTTTCCTTTTATGTTGAAACTTCTTCCACAATGTTGGCAGGTGAATGGCTTCTCTCCAGCGTGAACTCTCATGTGGACTTTAAGGTTTTCTTGACGGTTGAAACTCTTTCCACACTGAGGGCAAGTGTAGGGTTTCTCTCCATTGTGAACTCTCATGTGCCTGTTAAGGCTTGTTTTTAGAGTGAAACTGTTTCCACACTTTTGGCAGGTGAAATTACTGCTAGTTCCCTTCTTTTCACCCCTTTTTCGTGTATTTTCAGCATGTGAGAAACTAAAAGTTTTTTCTCCTGTTATGAAATAATTATTATTCTCATATTGATCTTTCTCTTCATTCAGTACTTCACTCTCCTCTTTTAGCACCATCAGGTCTAAGGCGAAAAGAGACAAAAGCAAATTAACACCAGTTTAATGGTACAAAGCAACACACAACTAAACATTTAGTTGTAAAGCATCAAAACCAACATACAACAAGATCCTATTCCAATGGGCATCACACCGGGGGGGAAAGGGGACAGAGGTCAGAGGGCCCAGAAGTTTATGGGGGGAGATTGATATCCTATCCATGATATTGTCCTTTGAAATACCTGAAGAGCACCTTCTTTTTACCCCTAAATGAAGACTGAAAAAGAAATTCACTCTGATTGGAGTTCATCAGACTTTGATGACTGCAGCGCCACACAGCATCTTCTCAATAAAGAATCAGCTGAAGATACTCCAGAGTCTCCTGGGCCCAGTTGCCGCAGACCAGTCAGGATGCCCATGCTGACCCCTGTCCACCGCGGAAAGCCCCAACAGTGGCACGTGAGCATCAGAACTGGACCACAGAGCAATGGAAGAAGGTGGTCGGGTCTGACGAATCACGTGTTCTTTTACATCACGTGGATGGCCGGGTGCGTGTGCGTGGCTTATCTGGGAACACATGGCACCAGGTGCACTATGGGAAGAAGGCAACCCGGCAGAGGCAGTGATGCTTTGGGCGATGTTCTACTGGGAAACCTTGGACATCCATGTGGATATTACTTTGACATGTACCACCTACCTAAGCATTGTTGCAGACCATGTACAACCTTTCATGGAAACGGTATTATATTATATATATATATATGCAGGGCTGTACAGTGCGACATACATGTCACACGTGCTACAAAAAAATCGGTCTGTGCGATGAATACATTTTCCCCAGTAGCACACGTGCGATACAGTTTATCATATGAGACAGAGCTTGTTTGTGTGATGTGAGAATTAGTTTTGTGCTTGTGTGAGGTTATCTAAAGCTTCACGATTGACTGAAATTAAACCAAAATCACGATTTGGCTTAGTGATATTATGAAATCGCAAAGGCTTCAATTTATAAATTAATATATGTGCAGGTGAAGCACAGCACTGTTCAGGGCAGATCGATCGGTTCCCAGTACATCTCTGCAAGCACTGAGTCATTGGCGGTTTAGTTGGAAACTGTCATGTGGAGCTCAGTGCGCACTGAGGTACTGAACCCTACATCACCTGGAGGAGGTGGTCTGAGTTCGGTGGAACTCGAACTGTGCCGCGATTCACGAGAATGTGAAAGCTGCAGACTCGGGTGTGCAGTTCTTCAGGAAGAAAAGTAACCAGTGCATGTGTTTTACCCGATTGCGATGTATTTAGTTCAATAAAACACATGTAAGGGATGATAGTGTTGATGATTTACCTTAGATACGAGTGAGAGAGCGAGCCTACAGTGTATTTGCGCATAATGAGTAGAATCAGGGCAGCAAATGGCAATCCACTGTTTCCTCTAAAGAGTCCGTTTGCAAGCAGCAGAAAGCCAACTTCATGCGGTGCACGTGCAGTAAACCCAAGTGTCGTTCACTCAGCTGCGCATAATAACATCACATTAATAAAAAACACAATATATTTACCCCGTTTTCTATCATGTGCTGTGCACGTTTGTGAAGAGATGATAGCAAATGCGCAAGGTTCGATAGAATCAAGATGAGTGTGAAACCAGACCAACGCTGCGAAAAGCCAAAGGCAACATGTGCCAAACTTGTA
This sequence comes from Gobio gobio, assembly GCF_949357685.1. NCBI lineage: Eukaryota > Metazoa > Chordata > Actinopteri > Cypriniformes > Gobionidae > Gobio > Gobio gobio. The sequence continues at coordinate 52,691,978 of NC_137101.1, read as the reverse complement.
ATGAGAAGCGTTTACAAACCTGTTGTCCAACAAAAGAGAACATTTAATCAAGTGTTTGAATAACCTTCTTTTGAGATCGGATGTGCTTCATATCACAGAATGAGGGAGTGTAAAGTGTTCCCTTTCAAAAGCTACACTCAATGCTGCATAAGCTTATGCAAATGGGGATGTCTTTGACATAACCAGCTGTGAAAATAGTGTGAAAACACGTCAATGAAATTGACCCGGAGGTATTTATAGCCTCGGCTGGTGACGTCATAGGCGCACCTGCTGCACGAGGCTATAAATAGATGAGCTTCAGCTGGAGCAAACCAGGTCTTTTTGTTTTCAGACCAACTCTGTGTTATGGTGTGTTACAAAGTCTCTGGAAAAAAAAAAAAAAAATTCTCTCTCTCTTTCAAGACTCAACTCGAGATCTTTGTTAGGAGTTAGTTTTCAACATGGCAGTGTGCAGATTTCTCTCTCTTTCTCATCTCTGTTACAAAGAAACATTAGTGGAAAGAGTTCTAGTTAAATCTGATCAGTTGGAAACGAGTCAGCAGAGTAAAACGCTGTATATCCATGTTCTCTTTCAAATAACAGAACTGGATGCACACGTTTATTGCTGTGTGTGTTTGGGGAAGAGCATGCGGTTGCTGCATTGAGTCAGACGAGTGCGAGCATTGCAAGCCTTTGCAGTTAGAATGCTTTATGCTCGTCTGGGCTACTTTCAGTCCGCACCAGTTTTCGGAGCTCTCGAATGGGTTTGTTGACGAGCAAGAGACGGGTCCGTCCCTTTCGCTTGCTCGCTCAACAAATGCGTGTTTCCCCGCGTGATCCCGAAGCACGCTCCGGCGTTTCTTCGGCTCGCGCGGGGAATGATGATGAATCTCTGGGTCCGCGGACCTCGAGCAGCTGCCTGCGATCGTTCCTCACATGATAGACGAGGAATTTATCGAGGTGGTTGTTCGCGCGGTGGCCAGGGCAGTTTGTCTGGTACCGTGAATGAGAGATCCCTGAACGCAGTGAGCTTGAGGTTTCTGTCTAGAAAAAACATTTACTTCACGTGTTTTTGTACCCTTGACGTCGACATTTTCGACTATCATGGGTGCGAAATCGCGTTGATATGTGAGAATACCCCAGGTGGGAGACGCTCACGAGCTATCTCTCGCCTGGGTCTGCATTTTCATTAAAGAGACATACCTCCCCACGAAGCCATGTAGAAAATAAACGTCGGCTGTCGTGGGCAAAGCTTATATATGTATGAATTATATATTGTATATTATTTTATATGGAATATATATATATATATAATATATATTGTATATGATTTATATAAGAATTATAAATATAAGGGGACAGGCTGGTGCTGTGCTGCACACAATGGCTGTCTTGCAGGCATATCAGTCTGACCTTCTGAAGGATTTGAGTGGTTCATTTGGTGACTCAGTTAACTCTGTAGTGGCCAGATTTAAAGGAGTGGAAGAAACATGAGGAAGTGTTCACTCAGTTTCTTCCTCAATGCACTCAAGGGGAGGGGCTGTCAGCCACATAACCTCTCTTCAGTCCTTCAAGATTCAGGGGGGTAATAAGCAGAGTGTGGCGCTCTCCCTCGTAAAGACTGGAGACCGGCTCGTCATCCTCAACAACCTCTCAGGGCAGACCTCGGGACTGTCATCAATATAAGAAGTCCGGTGGTCTGGTGCCCAGTCTGCCCCCACGGGACAGGGCATGTCAAACATTTGCTTGCCCCACCCCGTTATCCTCAAAACCACTCCATCCCCGCCGCCTCTGGTGATTCGGGGGGGCAGTGGTTTCCAGTGAAATGTTAGACGTTCAGTGTTTAAATCCTGCTATCATCCAGGACATAGAACGTCTAACATCCCCTCAACAGGAAGTGTTAAAATTGTCACTCTCAGAGTCTCAGGCAGCGTGTGAACTTCTGCCAGGCGTTTCTGCATGGGTGTTAAGCACAGTAAAAATTAGTAAACTAATTTATTTGTCGTCCTCCGTGTTTGAACGGCGTGGTCTCCACTTCCGTGAAGGCGGAGTTGGCGTTCGTACTGTCACAAGTGACAGCAGTTACTTCCTGGTCCCCAGTAGGGTGGGGGGGTGTCCAATCTTAGATCTTCGAGTCTTAAACCGTGAAGCAGTTAAAGTACTCAAGGTTAAGATGTTACAGTGAAGGCGGTCGTGTCGCATATTCAACATTGTGATTGGATTCGGCACGATTGATCCGAAGGACGCATGTATTCGCATATAAAGACTGCCACAACACAGGAAGTTCCTGAGTTTCGCTCTTGGGGGCAAAAGCTTACCAATTTCGGGTCTTCCATTCGGCTAGCCTTGTAACCGCACGTATACGAAATGTATGGATGTATTACCGGCTCCATTGGGATTCCGGGGCATTCAAATTTTGAATTACAGAGGCGATTGCTAAAATTAGCACAATCACATGAGATGGTGCTTCAACACAGTGTGTTAGCTCATCTAGTTTCTCTAGGGTTGAGACTCAACACCAAGAAAAGTGTTCTTTCTCCTGCCCAGAGAACGACTTATCTAGGGTTTGTTCGGTTTTTGGTCACCAAGGTGGCTTGAATCAAGACCATTCAGTATTCCCTGAGCAAAGTCAGGCTAGACCAAGATCTTACTGATCATCAGCACCAGAGTGTTAGGTCTAATGGCATCAGCATCCACGGGTTTCCCTTTGGGGTTGTTGCACATAAGACCGTTTCAGTTGTGGCTCAAAGCCAGAGGACTTAGGGCCAATCCTCAGGCAAATAAAGTGGCGCGCCATGTGGCTTCGTACACTAACTATGTGGTTCAGACCCCGGTTTTTGCCTTGGGTCCCACTCTAGGCGTACCTTGTCGTCGCAAGTTGCTAACGACGGACGCTTCCCTGACGGACTGGGGTGCGGCCTTAAGTGGTCGTCCAGCCCAACGGGAATGGGAGGGTCATCAACTCAGTTGGCACATCAACTGCCTCGAGTTGACGGCTGTATTTCTGGCCCTGAAATACTTTCTCCCCCAATTGAGGGGCTGTCATGTCCTAGTGCGGGTGGACAGTACAGCTAAATATCTCATATATAATCACCAGGGGGGTCTGTGCTCACGCTATCAGAATAGCGAGACAGATTTTTCTCTGGGCTCAGAACAAGTTCCTGTCACTCGAGCAGTGTACATTCAAGGGCGGTTGAATGTGGGAGCAGATTTACTGTCCAGACAGAGTTACAGATGGGGGGGTGGAAACTCCACCCAGAAGTAGTCAAGCAGATCTGGATCAGATTTTACGGAGCTGACCACAGGGAGTGGACCTCTTCGCCTCTTCTCAGACAGCGCAATGTCCCTGCTTCTCTCTGTCACCCAGCCCCGCTGGGTCTGGATGTGATGGTTCATACATGGCCCAAAATGCGTCTGTATGCCCTCCTTCCAGTCGCTCTGCTCCTGGGAGTTCTAGCCGGGGTTCGCCAACAAGGGTCTTGCTTCTTATCAATAGCGCTGCTTTGGTCGAACAGGGTTTGGTTCTCGGAGATAGTGTCTCTCCTCAACGGCTCGCCTTGGGCGATTCCGGCGAGGAGGGACCTTCTGTCTCAGGCAGAGGGCACGATATTCCATTCCAGGCCCGACCTGTGAAACCTTCATGTTTGGCCCCTGAAGGGCACCAACTGAGGGACACGGGGCTTTCGCCTGCAGTTATTGAGACCATCCTAAGTGCTAGAGCTTCCTCCACTCTGAAAGTTTATGCTAATAAATGTGGTGTCTTTGAAAGGTGGTGTACGACACAATGTAGATTCAGTCAACTGCCAGGTAACTTCAGTTCTGGATTTTCTGCAAGAAAAGTTGTCATCAGGCACCTGCCCCTCCACTCTCAGGGTTCATGTGGCCGCTCTTTCGGCTTGCCACGCCTTGGTGGATGGGGTGCCGCTCGGGAGACATCCTCTACTCGCTCGCTTCATTCGTGGGGTAGGCGGTTGAGGCCACCTGTTAGAACCAAGATCCCTTCATGGGACTTAGCTTTAGTCCTCGAGGGTCTGGTTGAGACCCCCTTTGAAACATTAGCTTTCCCCTCCACTCTCAGGGTTTATGTGGCCGCTTTTTTGGCTTGCCATGCCCTGGTGGATGGGGTGCCGCTTGGGAGGCATCTTCTGCCTGCTCACTTTGTTGTGCCAGGCAGTTGTGGCCTCCATTAAGAGCCAAGATCCCTTCATGGGACTTAGTTTTAGCCCTCGAGGGTCTGGTTGAGACCCCCTTTGAACCTCTAGAATCAGCGTCTGACGAACTTCTGACTCTAAAGATGTTTTTTCTTATGGCTATAACTTCTCTGAAAAGAATTGGGGACATGCAGGCTCTGTCAATATCGCCATCCTGCTTAGACTTTGCCCCAGGTTTGGTGAAAGTGATTTTGCATCCCACCCTGACTACCTGTTCACAACGCCGGATCAGGAGAAACTTCATAGACTGTGTCCAGTCCATGCTCTTCCAGGCCTACGTCCACCGCACTAGCCAGTGGCGTAAGT
>NC_137101.1:52647347-52687282 GCF_949357685.1 Gobio gobio | reverse complement strand
TTTTGTAAACCCGCACCCGCCTGTACCCGCAGTGCTTAAAACCGCATCCGACCCGTTTTCCGACAACAGCACTAAATAAAATCCGCACCCGACCCGACCCGCTTAAAATAGAACCGACAACCGACCCGCACCTGCAATAAAATCAGTTTAGCATATTACATTATAGACACACTTACAAAAATGTTTATTGCCAGCATACATAAGTTATTACACGACCATTAATTTAAGGACAACTTCGGGACATTCTAAAACGCTTAACGTGGCTTAATGTAGGTAAGACACTTATTAAGAGACCAAACTCAGTAAACATAATACTAATAACGTATACTATGTACAAAAAATCAGATGAGCCCAAAATTTTTACGCAACGCGTTTAATTACAAGTTAAGCGTTTTCCTCCCATAGAAAACCATTATAAGAAAACGCTTAACGTGGCTTAATGTAGGCTACTAAGACTAAACTCAGGAACCATAACAAAAATACTGTTCGATTGAACTGCGTGTGCTTGGTTTTGTTACCACAGTTATCTGCGTGCTTCCTCAGCGATGAACTTCCACATTTGCGGCTATATTTTCTTCTACTCCTCATGATCCACCTCGACGAGTGCAGGCAAAGCGCACGCGCGGTTGTGATTCTCCTGGGAGGGCGGGCGCCGCGCAGCCACAAATAAACTGATATGGATTTGAAATTATTTTATCAACTTGAAATACAGGCAAGGCATATTTTTGTATATGCATATTTTTAGGAACACATCTACAATATACATGCATATATTTTTATATATAGGCCTATATTCGTTTGCACGTGACTGTTTAAAACCCGTGTTTAGACCGTGTTCTCCCTTATCCGACCCGACCCGCACCCGCACCCGTATCCGACACAGTAGGATTTTTTCACCCGTTTCAGCAATATTCGCGGGTCACCCCGTGCAGGACTCTGGGGCCTAATACTGCTTTCTTTGCTTTTAGCAATTCCTTCAAACATTAAACAAAAAAAATCCTTATTCCTCAATAACAAAATAGACCAATTTTAAATATTTAGCAAAATAAATAAATAAAAAGAAACTGAATTAACAAAAAAAAAAAAAAATGTGCCCATGCAGGAATAGCATGTCGTTTACTGATGAGGGCTTCAGAATAATCTATCTCTGCTCCAGTATGCGACCGCAAATACTGAAAGACCTCTCCGATGGTGCGCTCGAAGCTGGAATGCAAAGTACATGGCGTGTTACTTTGCTTAATCTCGGAAATTCATAACTTTGTCATACTGTTTATTATCCAACAGGATTGTTGCAATTTCATCATACTGTAGAAACACAGAATCTAGCATTTCAAAATTAGAATTCCATCATGTTTCCACTAACTGCTTTAGAGACTTACTTAGCTTCACTTGCAGGCCGGAGTGTTTGAAGTAGGTGTCTAGTTTTTTCACGTCTTTCAGAAGGTTGCCAATGTTGTGAACTTCAGTTGTTTCTTGAAGAAGAGACCAGGAGACGTCGGATCAAGACAGAAGTGATTCTTTTAATGAGAACTCTCTGTGCTGCAGGTCGTCTGATTTAACAGTACAAAATAAGGCAATTTATCTACATTTTAGGGGGAGTCGTTATACAGGAGGAGACATTCAAACAAAGGAATGCATATGTTGTGTAGGTAAAGGACACACCCTACATAACTGTGTCTCTCGTCCAGATTCAATCAGCATAACAGTGCCATTCAACTGCATAGATGCTAATCCAATCACTCAGGCAGTATTGCTCTAAACTTGTCATGGTAAATAGTCAGGAAATTGCATAGAGACAAAAGACTTAATGTCTCAATCACTTACACAGCCTGACGTCATCTCCTTAGAATTTCCTCAAGTTTACTTAAAAATGTAAAACACAAATATAGATAATGTTTTCAGTTATATTCTATTACATTTGAACCTAGATATAACAATTTATAAATTTGTAATTCAACATTCCCCCCTTTGGGAGTTCTAATAACTCCCACATAATACAAATTTAAACCTTCATCAGTACATTCTATAGCTTATGTTTTTTAGCATAAGCCCCATCGTCTAGTCATGTAACTTGGAAAAAGTTACAGGCACATTTCACTTGCTCTGTGTTGATTGTCTGTAGTGACGAATGACATGCTGCCACAGAAAAAAACATGCCACTAGGGTCCGTGAAGTTCATTACGGGCAATATTCTTTTGTGGTTGGAACAGTCCTTGTGAGTCCTTTGTTGACCTTACAGGTTTCTGAACCATGAAGAATTATCTTCAGTCATCTGATGTAATTTTGCTGAAAGATCAAGAATGTCTTGTTGGATTTTGTTCAAGAGTCCTTGACCACCATGTTTGTGCATAAGTGAGTCCTTGAATGCAGCCATCTTCTGTGTTGGTGGTAGGAGAGCAACCAGGGTGCACCTGCCATTGAATTGGCTGAGCAGGATGTTATATACAGACGTTCCTCCCATCATGTGCCACCCATGGGATTCCTGCTCCTACTGAAGGCAGGTGTGGTATGCAAACATTCTTTCCAGCAAACAAGGTGTTTCTTGACATATTCATCAGCTCTAAGAATATGTTGTTTCTGGAGTCTACACTTTGTGCGATGTCGCAAGGCAATCTTGTAGCAAGGCAATCTTGTAGTAGCAAGGCTACTAGTAGCAAGTAGTAGCAAGGTAATCTTGATCATGTTAATGGAAGACTGAAGTTCCCGTAGATCATTCTCTGCGTTGTGTTTTTTTTTCTTTTTCTTTTCTTCTTCTTGACAGTTGACTCAATAGTGGGTCAAGTTGTCCTTCAGAGGTTGTGGCTTCATACGCAGGTGAGGATCGGTGCGTATAAATCTGGGGACAGCCATCAAGTGGTATCTGCACAAAGAAAACAAAAGACAACAGAGCAGTACTTGTTCTAAAAGACAGCAAACGTTAGGGTTGTCTCGGTTTAATCTGAGTCCTCTATTGTTGTTCCTTCTTTCCCTATTTCTCAATTTCTGCGACACCTAAAGAAACAGTGAGGTAAGGATGGAATAGTGGATGGGAATGCCTACAAGGGAATCTTCGCCGCAGGTTTGGCCCCCGAATGCCTGTTGCATTCAGTTCTTTCCTGGGCTCCTCACTGATTCGTGTCCTACCCTATCCCTGTTGGTGGGGGAACAACTTTATAGTGTGACACATGACTCCAGGTTTTCCTTCCCTGGCACAAAACTGCAGCTGCTGTAATGTTACCTTCAATCACTTGAGCTGAACCATCAACAAACCACTCCAATTCTGCATTCTCATTGGGAGTTTCTGCTATTTCATTCGTAGTTGCGTATTTAACCATAACACTATCATGAGTCATTTCATCCTCTAACAAAACTTCAGTCATTGCTGACATCATATATGAGGATGGGTTTGTGACTGGTGCACACTGTAGAACAATGTTCGGGGCTGTGACGCTAAATTTCACTGAATCAACAGGCACATCAGATACTGATTGAATGGCTACATCTGTTTCAAAGAAAGCTTGCAATTCAGGATAAGCGTTATCAGTCTGACTAACTTCATTCACATCAGTTTTCTCTTCAGCTTTGTTGAGGTTAAATTTCTTAGTCAAAGAAGCTACTCTAGCACAGAGTTCTTTGTTCTGTTTCTCTAGCTCTGAGATCTGCAGAGACTGTTGTCTAGCTAGCGCTAAACCAAATTCTCTGTGACAACAAATAATGCCTTTCACATTGTTCTTGCGAATACATGCTCCTAAAACTTTTTTACATTCATCAATCGACCAATTCTTGTCCGGATGGATCTCATATTTCTGAGTTAGTTTTTGTCTAACTTTCTCGGTGACAATTAAATTCATCTGCACTCCTAACTGTGATATGAAATCACTGTCTGTCCACAAAGGAGCTGCGAGACCACCTTTTTCAGTTGTGGGGGTCAGTCTAGCATTCTTTCTAAACATTTTTGAATTTGTTACCACACACACACAAACACTGACTTCTCTGATCATTTCTTTGTTACCACAGCTCAACTATTGTTAACTTTCTTTGACAAAACAGAGGACAAACACAAATATTAACTAAATGTTAATCTTCCCTGCTTGAAACAGAACAATTATTAGTTTGTGAGGCTAATAACTTCCCTACTTGAAAACAGAGGATAACTCATCCCTAAAAAACAAACTTTTTTAGAGGGTAACACAAATATTAGCTAAATGCTAATCTTCCCTATTTAAAACAGAACAATTATTAGTTTGTGAGGCTAATAACTTCCCTACTTGAAAACAGAGGATAACTCATCCCTAAAAAACAAACTTTTTTAGGGGGTAACACAAATATTAGCTAAATGCTAATCTTCCCTATTTAAAACAGAACAAGTATTAGTTTGTGAGGCTAATAACTTCCCTACTTGAAAACAGAGGATAACTCATCCCTAAAAAACAAACTTTTTTAGAGGGTAACACAAATATTAGCTAAATGCTAATCTTCCCTATTTAAAACAGAACAATTATTAGTTTGTGAGGCTAATAACTTCCCTGCTTGAAAACAGAGGATAACTTTCATCTCTAAACAAACTTTTTAGAGGGTAACACAAAACACAAATATTAGCTAAATGCTAATCTTCCCTATTTCAAACAGAATTAGAGGGTAACACAAAACACAAATATTAGCTAAATGCTAATCTTCCCTATTTCAAACAGAATTAGAGGGTAACACAAAACACAAATATTAGCTAATTGCTAAATCTTCCCTATTTCAAACAGAACAATTATTAGTTTGTGAGGCTAATCTCTTCTGCTTGACAAACAGAGGATAACTTAGTTAACCAAACCCTACAGCCGTCCGTTAACTCTTCCCTGGCAGCCAGAGGATAAACAAATTTGTACTGGTCTTTAAGGTTCTTTTGGATAGATCAGCACTCACCGCAACCCTTGGTTGAAAGATTCAGTCTGGAAAATCTTTGTTCAGCTGGAAGTTTCGCTCTGGATTCCAGTCTGGAACGTAGGCAGATCTTTTTCTTTGAGCTTGAAGTTTCAATCTGGATTTCAGGTGAGGAAGCTGGAAACTATCCGGGTCACAAGGCACCATCTGTTGTGAACTTCAGTTGTTTCTTGAAGTATGGAGACCAGGAGACATCGGATCAAGACAGAAGTGATTCTTTTAATGAGAACTCTCTGTGCTGCAGGTCGTCTGATTTAACAGTACAAAATAAGGCAATTTATCTACATTTTAGGGGGAGTCGTTATACAGCAGAGGAGGAGACATTCAAACAAAGGAATGCATATGTTGTGTAGGTAAAGGACACACCCTACATAACTGTGTCCCTCATCCAGATTCAATCAGCATAACAGTGCCATTCAACTGCATAGATGCTAATCCAATCACTCAGGCAGTATTGCTCTAAACTTGTCGTGGTAAATAGTCAGGAAATTGCATAGAGACAAAAGACTTAATGTCTCAACCACTTACACAGCCTGACGTCATCTCCTTAGAATTTCCTCAAGTTTACTTAAAAATGTAAAACACAAATATAGATAATGTTTTCAGTTATATTCTATTACATTTGAACCTAGATATAACAATGTATAAATTTGTAATTCAACACCACCTTCGGGTGTTTTGTCCATCACAGCGGACGAGAATGCATGTGAAAGAATGGTGTTGTGTATGTGAGCACTACAGTTCAGTCTTGTGAAGCCCCGTAGAGCTGCGACCATGTTCGCTCCTCTGTCAGTGACAAAGACAAGTTTCTTTGCCTGTGAACTATCTATTCCAAATACTCTGAGCTTTTGAAATAAGAAAGCTTGAATGTAGTCGCCAGTTTTTGAAGTGCCTGCATCGAATGGGGTTTCAAAGAGCACCCTTGACACCAAGTCATAATTTGCCTCTATGTAATGTATTGTGGCTGTCAGCAAGGAGGTTTTCCGATAGTTTTCGGTCCAGATGTCAGTACTGACTGCGCAATTGTATCTGTCATGTCAACGACAACAGCTCTCCTTAGTGTTTGTGCCCTTTCACTCAGATTTCTCATTTGGCTTCGGATCAAAAAATCAGACAGAAAATATATCATTTTACAATATTCTGCATATTGATAAAAGCTATATTGAATAGCATTGCATTATAAATATAATCTATTATGAATACACCCAACATGGTATAAAGAACACAGACAAACCATACATCATCGTGATTGTGTGTTTATCTATCTTTAGCGATTTCAGGAAGCTTTTATTATGGACTTCGATTATGGCACATGGTGTCTTCTTCGTCTGTCTGTACCATATATGGACTACATGTGCACAGAGCGCCCTCCGGCTGCCAGTATGAATTGAAAACAACACATAAGAGACTCCATCGCTCGTGAATAGGATTCATCTGCGCATTTTGAGGAAGTATTGTGTTGGGGTAACAGCTTAGGACCCAGGACCAGTAATGAAAAATGAAGACCAAGAGTCAGGAGTGAGATTAATTAAAGAAAATTTTACTGAATAATAGTTTGCAGTTTCATCAGCAGAAGCCAGCTCAAGAGGAGTTTGTAGGCCGCACTCCCTCTAACAGTCTCCCCGCCTCCGTCTAAAGTACATACAATTTTCTGAACAGTTATACTGTTTTCAAGGTCTAGACACGTCATTACTGCCATGGGGAAGGATTCTGATTGGTTCTAGCAACATGCAACGTAAGCAACTTTCCACACGTAGACAGATAGGAGCATATATCACTAAAAATGCGTAGACTTGATGTCGCCCAGGCCCAGATTAGTCCACAGTGACCTCGGAGGTCATAGAAAAGATGCCTCCAAGTCTAGAATCGTCTGCCGAAAGGACCATCTCCAATACTGGATCTGCACAGAATCATTAGACGCACACACAAAGCTCCACAGAATAACAGTTTTCCATCAAGGATTGGGTACATCTTAACTAACTATCAACAAAGCACTTCTCCAAAACATGCTGATACTAACTCTAGTTCAGAAGTGACTTTATTCTATTTTATAAAGAAAGAAAAGTATATCAAAGAGGTACATTTCTCTGAGTCCCCAAAAGAGTCACATAGCTGTAACATAGGTGACCCCGGGGGTCACTTTATGAAGACATACAGTTAACACATGCTGAGCACTCTTCACTCCCTGGGGTGTTATTACAAACACCAAGGACATTTGCCTGTCAGCACGTCTTGACACAGACAGCAGCACCTAAAGAAAGTGGATTCAAAAGCACACAGCAGCTAAAACACTTCAATCATCCAAAATCACTCATTGAATATAGAGAACTGATTTATCAAATGTAGGAAATGGTTATAACTTGATTATCATTAATTCTTATTTTAATATTGAACATAAAATCATTCTTGAAGGATATGTGTCTGATGAAGAGGCAAGTGATGTTTGGCTTGACCCTTGACCCTTCATTCCCCCCTTTTAGACCATATGAGGGGGTCCAATACCGCCACGTCTGGTCTACCAGTGAGGTCACTACGGAAGGTCAAGTGGTGACGCATGCTTCCCAATGGGTCACACTTGTCTCTTCACCTCATCACGGACATGCTGGCCACTAAAAAGTAGGGATGGGCAACAGTGGTCGAGTAATCGAGTACTCGAACGTGACAGCGATCATCGATCATGAGAACGATGATCGCCCTGAAAAAAATATATTTGTCTCTTTTTTTATTGGTTATTGCGTCGTTTTGCGCGGTACCGGAGGTCTGATTGGTTAGCGTTACACAGCACACCTCCAGACCGCGGCGAAATAAAGTGAAACTGAGGCGTGCACTGCAGTGATGTCTGGAATCACTGTGATCATTGAATGGTTAGTGCAAGATGTGCAGCGCCAATCTGTCATAGCCTACATAGCATTATAATGACAACACGATGGAACTAGAATGCTGTAAATTCTCTGTGCTTAGTTCCCCTTGTATCAGCTGATCCATAGAGAAACTAGCGATGTCATGAGTTGGGTTTGGCTCTCTTCTCTTCTGGCTGGTTCCGTGTGCTGTCAGCAATTCGCTACCTTTAAAGAGGAAATGATAAGAGTGTTTGATCGCTCCGTCTTTGGAAAGGAAGCTTCTCGGCAGCTCGCCGCCTTGCGCCAGGGTAAGCGTTCCGCTACTGACTTTGCCATTGAGTTTCAGACTTTGGCCGCTACCTGTGAATGGAACGAACCCGCTCTATCTGCACGTTTCCTGGACGGGTTAAACGACGAGCTCAAGGACGAGATTTTTGCATGTGAGATCCCTTCTCAGTTTAACCAACTGGCGGAGCTGGCGATCCGCCTTGACAAACGTTTTGATCTGCGTCGACGAGCACGCGGTAGCAACCCAGAGTAACCGAGGTATCCTTCCGCCGCACCCTTTTCTGAACCTAGTTGTGATCCTGAACCTATGCAGCTGGGGAGAACACGGATTTCTTCCACTGAACGTCAACGGCGCATACAGGAGGGTCTCTGCCTGTACTGTGGCGGCGCTGGTCATTACGCGGCTACCTGTCCAGTAAAAGCAAGAGCTCGCCAGTAGATCGGGGAGTACTGGTGAGCGCAACCCCCATGTCCCCACTTCACAAGAACCGCACTATGTTTGATGCTGTCGTGCGCTGGCGGGGTTCATCATTTCCCTGTTCTGCCCTTATTGACTCCGGTGCTGAGGGAAACTTCATGGATGAGAGCTGGGCTATTGAACATGGTATTCCCTTATGGGAACTGTCTGATCCCCCCACTGCTTTTGCATTAGATGGCCGTGTGCTGTCTAACATTCATCGAGCATCCGTAACAGTGAGTCTCACCATTTCTGGTAATCACCAAGAGACTATTTCTTTTTTTACTTTTCATTCCCCACTAGCCCCTATTGTTTTAGGTCACCCATGGTTACAAAAGCATAATCCCCAGATTAATTGGGTGGAGGGGTCTATTTTATCTTGGAGTTTACCGTGTCATGTCAAGTGTCTTGTATCTGCTGTCCCCGCTGTCTCTTCTATCTCTGTTTTTCAGGAGGAGTCTATTGATCTTTCTAGGGTTCCTGAGGAGTACCACGATCTGCGGGCAGTGTTCAGTCGTTCACGGGCCACCTCTCTCCCTCCCCATTGACCATACGATTGTAGCATCGATCTTCGCCCTGGTACGACCCCACCTCGCGGGAGGTTATATTCTCTATCTGCACCCGAGCGCGAAGCGCTAGAGAAGTATTTGTCTGAGTCCTTGTCCGCCGGAACTATTGCCCAGTCCTCCTCTCCTGCCGGGGCGGGGTTCTTTTTCGTGAAGAAGAAGGACGGCTCGCTGCGTCCCTGCATTGATTATCGAGGGCTGAACGACATAACCATTAAGAACCGGTATCCGTTACCGTTGATGTCGTCAGCCTTTGAGATCTTGCAGGGAGCGAGAGTCTTCACAAAACTGGACCTCCGCAATGCGTATCATTTAGTACGCATTAAGGAAGGAGACGAGTGGAAGACTGCGTTCAATACCCCTCTAGGTCACTTTGAATACCGCGTTCTTCCTTTCGGGCTGGTAAATGCTCCCGCAGTCTTTCAGGCACTTGTAAATGACGTTTTGCGAGATATGCTAAATGTCTTCGTCTTTGTGTACTTAGACGATATACTAATTTTCTCGTCCTCGCTCCAGGAGCATGTCCAACACGTACGATGCGTGTTACAGCGCCTTTTAGAGAATCGTCTTTTTGTCAAGGCCGAGAAATGCGAATTTCATTCTGAATCTGTAACGTTTCTCGGTTCCGTCGTGTCGGCAGAGGGAGTTATTATGGATTCCGCTAAGTCACAGGCTGTCATCGATTGGCCCGTTCCCGATTCCCGTACGGCTCTTCAGCGTTTCCTGGGTTTTGCTAATTTTTATCGACGGTTTATCCGTAATTTCAGTCAGATTGCAGCTCCACTTACCGCCCTTACTTCTGTCAAATCGCGTTTTCTCTGGTCAGATTCCGCTCAGCTCTCCTTCGAACGTCTAAAGAGGTTATTCTCCTCTGCACCTATCTTAGTTACACCTGATCCCCAGAGACAGTTCATTGTGGAGGTTGACGCTTCAGATGTGGGGGTGGGAGCGGTTTTGTCACAACGCTTGTCTATTGATAACAAGATCCATCCGTGCGCTTTCTACTCTCACAGGCTTTCACCTGCGGAACGAAATTATGATGTGGGAGACCGTGAGCTTTTGGCCATTCGGCTGGCTCTTGGTGAGTGGCGTCATTGGCTAGAGGGGACCGCCGTTCCATTTATCGTCTGGACCGACCACAGAAACCTTGAATATATTCGTTCTGCTAAGAGGTTAAATTCGCGTCAAGCACGATGGTCGCTTTTTTTTGGACGGTTTGACTTCACCATTTCTTTCAGACCAGGCTCTAAGAACCTTAAGCCAGACGCGCTTTCTCGTCAGTTCGGCTCCTCGGGGGAGGGTTCCACCACCGAGTCCATTTTGCCTAAGGGCTGTGTGGTTGGTGCGCTCGTCTGGGGGGTCGAACGGTCTGTTAAGAGAGCGCTCGCCCACGTTACGGTTCCTCAAGGTTGCCCAGAGGGTAGATTGTTTGTTCCTAAGACTGTTCGATCCGCCGTTCTCTGCTGGGGTCACGCTTCCAAATTTGCCGCTCACCCTGGGGTGAGGGGTACCTTGGCCACAGTTTGCCAGCGTTTTTGGTGGCCGTCTATGACTCGCGAGGTTCGTCAATTCGTTGCTGCCTGTCCTGTCTGCGCCCAGGCTAAGTCCGGTAATTCTCCTCCCGCGGGTCTGCTCCAACCCCTCGCGATTCCCTCTCGTCCTTGGTCCCATATTGCCCTGGATTTCGTTACGGGGCTTCCCCCGTCCTGTGGCAATACGGCGATCCTTACGGTTGTTGATCGTTTCTCGAAGGCGGTCCACTTTATTCCCCTTCCTAAGCTTCCCTCTGCTAAGGAGACTGCGCGGCTGGTCTTTGACCATGTCTTTAAGATTCACGGGCTTCCTACCAATGTCGTTTCTGATAGGGGGCCTCAATTTGTCTCGCATTTTTGGAGGGAGTTCTGCCGGCAGGTTGGCGCTACAGTCAGCCTGTCGTCAGGATTTCATCCACAGACTAATGGCCAGGCCGAACGGGCCAACCAGATTCTCGGGCGATTACTTCGCTGCCTGGCCAACCGCAATCCGTCGTCTTGGAGTGAGCAGCTTACATGGGCTGAATATGCTCACAATGCGTTACCATCGTCATCTACCGGGTTGTCTCCGTTTTTCTGTTGTCTGGGGTATCAGCCGCCTCTGTTCTCTTCTCAGGAACCTGACGCGGCTGTCCCTTCGGTCCAGTCTTTTATCTTGCGCTGTCGCCGTACCTGGAAGAGGGTGCGGAAAGCTCTTTGCCGTACCAGAGAACGCACCCGCCGTGCTGCCGATCGTCGCCGCTCGCGAGCTCCTAGGTACGTTTGCGGACAAAAGGTGTGGCTTTCCACACGTAACCTGCCTCTTTCCTCATCTTCTCGGAAATTGGCACCTCGTTTTATCGGACCCTTTCCCGTTGTTAAGGTTCTCAGTCCGGTGGCTGTGCGCCTTCGGTTATCTCACTCTTTGCGCCGTGTCCACCCCGTTTTTCACGTCTCGTGCATTAAACCCGTCATTCGGGCTCCTCCCAACCCCTCTCCCCCCCCTGCCCTTGTCGAGTGTTCTCCCGTATATAGGGTCAAGAGGCTGCTGGACGTGCGACCCCGGGGGCGGGGGCATCAGTATTTGGTCGATTGGGAGGGTTACGGTCCAGAGGAGAGGTGCTGGGTGCCGGCCCGGGACGTTCTGGACCGCTTGCTCATCAAGGACTTCCTTCGCTCTCGTCAGTCCCCTTCCTTGGGAGCGCCTGGGGGCGCTCGTTAGGGAGGGGGTACTGTCATGAGTTGGGTTTGGCTCTCTTCTCCTTCCCACCTGTTTGCTATCGCAATCAGCGTGCTCTCTGATTGAGACGCACCTGTTCCTCTTTTCACTGATCTTTCTGGCTATTTAGTGCCTTCTGTTTGTGGCTTCTTTGCCGGATTATTATTGTATGCTTTTCGCTCTAGTCCACGTCTCTCGTTTGCCCTGTCTATCTGTTCGAATCGACCTGTGTTGTCGTGTTGGTCTTACCTGTGTTTTTGTCCAGTTTCCTGCTGTACGTGAGTAACCACCTGGACGCTGTCTGTGGTGCTGAGTGCGTTGACTGGGGCTGATTCGCTCGCCACTGCCTTCCCGTTGCGAGCTCTGTGACCGGCCTGTTTCCAAGGACTGTCATTGTTTGTTTCCTGTGTTAAGCTCCAGATCTGCATCACCCTTTCCTGTGATCGGCAGTCTGCCTAAGTTCCTTTTGTGACTGAATAAACATTTCTGTTCTGCACCTTTGCATTTGGGTCCTCTCTCCGTTCACTGACAAGCGAGAACACTCAGACTAGCGCGTGAAGTTCACGTGCGCATTCGCGTCCTTTTCTGCAGATGCACGTTGTAAGATTACTTTTATGTTGTCTATCTGATTAATCTAATATAAAATGCGTTTGGTTGAGCTTAATAAACTAGCAAAGCGCTGCCGTTATACCGGCTGTTGTTCATTCTCTTCATTTTCAGCTCAAACGCATATTTCATGCTCGACATTATATGGTTTAGAGACAGTCATATTCTTTTTAGATAGGCTATTTCTTTCTCAGAATCATTGATATTAGCAATGCAGCACTGCTATACTGTTCTCGTATTTTTTAACAGTAGACCTAGTTTATTTAAAGTTGTTTTTCGTTATGAGTTCGAAAACACAGTGATGTCTGTAAACACTTCGATCATGAATAATAAAATTAAGTGCATGATGTGCAGAGTCAATCTGTCAAAGCATTATAATGAGAACACGATTTTAATAA
This sequence comes from Gobio gobio, assembly GCF_949357685.1. NCBI lineage: Eukaryota > Metazoa > Chordata > Actinopteri > Cypriniformes > Gobionidae > Gobio > Gobio gobio. The sequence goes on along the minus strand of NC_137101.1, from coordinate 52,674,486 downwards.
AATGTTGTTTCTGTGTGCTTTCGTTGTCCGTGTATCAGCATTGTTAAGGGAAGAGCGCATTCAAAATGTTCCGTTTCAAACCCTTCGCCTGTAAAATCTAGCACGCTGAAGTTCACATGCGCATTCACGTGCTTTTGTGTTGATTTATGTCGTAATAGGTTCATAATAATCTTCATATTAATATTGATATAGGGCGTTTGGTTGAGTTTATTAACCAGCTAGCAAGCTCTGCAGGGTGGTGTTATTTCACAGTTTCAGCTCAAAGGCAATGCTCAATATTACTGACTTGGTTATTTGAAACGGTCATTTTATAAAGATGTTTCTTTTTCAAAGACATTTAGGCATCATAATCTAGCAGTTATTTTTTGTTTTATATGTTCATGTTCTCATATACCTGTTTTCATGTCACGTTTGTATTTGTCAAAAACCATTTTCATAACAATTTTCATTATCTCAATGACGGACATGCCCCGCCCCCTGCACATGCCCCTCCCCCGAGTACTCGAGTACTCGTTTTTGAGACCTATCGATGATCGAAATGAGAAATTGACAAAAATGCCCATCCCTACTAAAAAGAGCAGTCCCCGTTTTGAGGCTCTTTACCCCTTCCACTCACAACAGGGCCCCAATGTTCTTCTTTTCTCAAAACTCCTGATCAACATACTAATAACGTGCTTTCTCTCATTGAGAGGGGAACAGACAATATAGTACAATAGTATTCATACAATTCTTTAGGGTTTCAGTAAAAGGAAATATAAAATAAAATAAAATGAAAGACAAGTCCATATTTAATCTCTGGAAGCCGGGCTAAACGAGCACTCACTGTTGTTGCATTCCCATCGAGTTAGAGGTGTGTGATGCCTCCAAAATCTGAACACATGACTGAAATTTGCAAGGTTAAAGTGACCAGAATGATCAGTCTCAGCTGGCTCTTGAATGCCAATGTTTCCTGGCTCTCAATTAATGCGGTATTTGGTGAGCGGTATAGAGGGGCCAATATTAGGGCAGGGGCTGCTGTGTCCAGTCTTGACCTTGGCCCCTACGAAACACAGCTTCCCCTCCCAACAGTGATGCTGCTGGCCTCACAGACATCTGCCTCACCTCTCATACACACCTCACATAAACACACCCCACTTCTTGGAGGTGCCCTAATGGCGGTGACCCCCATTGGCTTAGGTTGTCCTCCGCTGGCCAAAAGAAGAGCTTACCCGTCATCGGGAAATCACCTCATGCTCATTGCTTAAGATCTTTGACCCTCAACAGGATCCGATATTCTCTGGAGCCTTTTGGAAAGTGCATTCAAGAGTCAGCAGAGCCCCGGGTCTGCTTTCAAATGAGTAAAAACATGGAGACAGGTTAATTATAGTTCTCCTATCACACAGTTTTCCTGATATGAGTGTTCTCGTGAGACATCACACACGTCCAGGACGGACCCTCAGTCACCACTCAGAGACCAAATACAAACTTTAGAAAATATAAAGAAAGAAACAAAATTATACCTAGAGAGGATCATTAAATTCGTGATAATAATATAGAAATATACATATTGAAATTACAGTCGTCATAACAGACAGAGCTGGATAACAATCCATTTAAAGCTCGTCCCGTGTTCTGGATCATCTTTTCACCAGATTCCTTCAAAATTATCAGTTTCTCTAAAGGTTGTTGTTTACCTTAACCCATCTGTAATGGTCAAATACTCATTCCAGAGGTTAATGACACCCAATCAGGACAGAACAGTTCTAGGAACAAACTTACAAAACATAAAGTGCAGTCACACCCACACACACATTAAACATGAATTGCTCATTCTCAAATTTTACTTTTAGTGTTTACTCAAATTATTATTTAAACTCATTATTCATTGCTCATTATTAATTTGTCTCTACAAAAGTCAGCTGGATTGTTTTGGTTCTGATATCATTTATTTGTTATGTTTCAGCTTTAGCAGGGCGATAACAAATTGCACCATCCCTGCTTCCACAAGCAGTCTCTCTCTCTCTCTCTCTCTCTCTCTCTCTCCTTTTTAACAGTCTTCTAAGACTTTAACTTCAATGTTAAATTCATCTCATACCTTTTTAAACACTGTTTTCCCTAAAACATGTCTTATTATTTTCAAGTGATGCCATGTGCTTTTACTCATCAATATCTTCTATCATCTGTGGCACAGGCTCAGATATCAGCCTTGAGCTAGTTTCGAAAGAGAGAGAGACTTCTATGCATTCAGGACTGGTACTGCATTTTCATAAACTTTTAACTTGTCAGTCTAGCACAGCATAAGACTTGGCTAGAGATTACATTTGTTTTCCAATAAACATCAGACTTCACACTAGCTCAGCGTATGACCTGGCTAGAAATTAAAATTGTTTTCTAATAAGCAACATACATTTTCCTTTTAACTCTATCTTTTGCCAGAATTACGTTTTCAAATGACCATAATTTTATATTTGTCTTTTGCCCATACAATAAATTTAAACTTCAAACATCTAAATTGAGTCTGAGTTACTCTTCTAATTTTAGCCACAGCACAAGAAATGACATGGTGGGGCCAGATTGAGATAAGCGAATTTTTTTATTACAGCTCAGCATGAGCTTATCTTTTGAAACCAAAACATCAGGTTCTAGGGTTTTTAGCTTTTAACACCAATTCTCCTACAGTGTTTTTACCAACATCCAGTCAAATAAACTTTATCAGAATTTTTCACGAGTCATTTTAACATTTTTATCATTTAAACCCTCTATGTCTCTAATTATATAGTTACTGCCATTAATTTTTAACCTCATAATTTATTTTAAAATGATCATGCATCTTTCCTTTAAAAGGAATTCCTTAAGACTTCAATTTAATGAACTTATTACTTATTTCCTTATTTTCAATCTGTGCACCTCTGTTTAAAATCCCTCCGTGTCCGTGACTATATCTGCTTTTTCCTTTTTCTTTTCAAAAACAACTTCAAGTCCTTTAACTCAGACTACACAGACCAAATCCTACATAATTTTCAGTGATTTCTGCCAATTTATCTCACAAACAGTTAGGAATTAAAATTTTTCCAGTCTTTTGGCTTTTAGCCAGTCAAGTTTCTGATTAACTTTTCCAATTAGAATTAAAACCTTTGCTGCCCATTTACTTAATAATTCTCTTTCGTCAAAATCTTTATCTGGACTGATCATATCACTCAAATTTTTAGCCATCCTTTTAGTCAAAGTTCATACTCACCTGAAATTATACCAGCAGAGATGGAGGCGGCGATCTTTAACCAACACAGCTGTGGCTTCTGCGTGATGAAACTGCAAAGTACACTTATACGAAAAAGTTACTTACTGGTCCATTCCAATTTGGGTCATACCTTACATTTTACTCGGGATCGTTCCTGATGCATCCCTGGCAAACAACCCTGAATCTATTTTTATTTTGTTTAACTAATAACTTAATCCCTAACTGTCTATTGTCCTAAATTCGGGGGCCCCCTGTCTGAGTTGGAAGAGACGGAGAAGGTTTGCGGTGATGCACTGGCCCCCTTTGTCCAGTGCCGCATGCCCCTTTTAGGAGTGGTATCCTTACCTTAGCCCTTAATCAGCTCTCTCCCCTTTAAGCATGCCTACGTTGCACCCCGTTTCCAAATTATTGGCCTACTGGAGCGACTTCTTATACCCCTTGTGTGTTTCTCAAAAAGCTCTCGACTACTCAGAGTAGCCGAAACACAATCCTTAGTATAATTATCCCTTTGTCCAGTGCCGCATGCCCCTGAGGAGTGGTGTCCTCACCTTAGCCTCACAATCAGCTCTCCTTCCGACATGCCACTATTTCACTCTGGTAACAGTTCTACTGGCAACCCAGAGCGCCCGCTTATACCCTTTTGTGTTTCTCAAAAGCTTCTCCACTCAGATAGCCGAACACAACCCGTAGTATAAGTATTCCCTATTTCCCATTGAAATGAAGCTCTCCCGTACCCCCAACCCAGTCTCTTCCAGTCAGACAAGTCTAATAATAAAAATATACTACCTTATCTACTTGTTTGCCAGAGGTGTACCAAGGAATGATTGCTCGCCAAATTCTCCACCATAAACTGTTGGGGTAACAGCTTAGGACCCACGACCAGTAGTGAAAAATGAAGACCAAAAGTCAGGAGTGAGATTAATTAAAGAAAATTTTACTGAATAATAGTTTGCAGTTTCATCAGCAGAAGCCAGCTCAAGAGGAGTTCGTAGGCCGCACTCCCTCTAACAGTCTCCCCGCCTCCGTCTAACGTACATACAATTTTCTGAACAGTTATACTGTTTTCAAGGTCTAGACACGTCATTACTGCCATGGGGAATGATTCTGATTGGTTCTAGCAACATGCAACGTAAGCAACTTTCCACACGTAGACAGATAGGAGCATATATCACTAAAAATGCGTAGACTCGATGTCGTCCAGGCCCAGATTAGTCCACAGTGACCTCGGAGGTCATAGAAAAGACGCCTCCAAGTCTAGAATCGTCTGCCGAAAGGACCATCTCCAATACTGGATCTGCACAGAATCATGAGGCGCACACACAAAGCTCCACAGAATAACAGTTTTCCGTCAAGGTTGGGAACATCTTAACTAACTATCAACAAAGCACTTCTCCAAAACATGCTGATACTAACTCTAGTTCAGAAGTGACTTTATTCTATTCTATAAAGAAAGAAAAGTATATCAAAGAGGTAAATTTCTCTGAGTCCCCAAAGAGTCCCATAGCTGTGACATAGGTGACCCCAGGGGTCACTTTAGGAAGACATACAGTTAACACATGCTGAGCACTCTTCACTCCCTGGGGTGTTATTACAAACACCAAGGACATTTGCCTGTCAGCACGTCTTGACACAGACTCAGAGCAGCACCTAAAGAATGTGGATTCAAAAGCACACAGCAGCTAAAACACTTCAATCATCCAAAATCACTCATTGAATATAGAGAACTGATTTATCAAATGTAGGAAATGGTTATAACTTGATTATCATTAATTCTTATTTTAATATTGAACATAAAATCATTCTTGAAGGATATGTGTCTGATGAAGAGGCAAGTGATGTTTGGCTTGACCCTTGACCCTTCAATTCAATAAAAAATGCTCCTCTGTTTAGAAATTTGACACAGAAATATGAGAATCTATCAATATTTCTTCTCATCTGCACACTTTTGAACTAAAAGCCCTGAGGGATGTTGATTTGTCACGAGTCTTCGTGAGGAGAATAGAGGAGTTTTTTTATGAATGAAAGCAGCTGAGGCTCATATTACAATCAAACGGTACCGACGCGGTTTTCATATTCATAACTCCTGACACATATTAACAAATTACTGTCACTATAAGACTTTGAGAATAAAACAGAGGTAAAAAATGGAAGCTTGACTCTTAGATCTTTTAAATGATGTATAGATTGTCATGGTAATTACTTACATCTGTCAGTAATTTGAGCTAATTTAAACAAATAAAGCTTGAGGACGTATGCGTCCTCAATCCGGTTAAGAGGTTAAGGCACTGTGAACTAACATGAACAAACCATGAACAGCTGGATTTTTATTAACTAACGTTAACAAAGATTAACTAATGCTGAACAGAGGTGTTGTTCATGGTTAGTTCATGTTAACTAATGCATTAACTAATGTTAACTAATACAACCTTGTTGTAAATACATGGTGTATTTACCATGTATTCAATAATAAACTACATTTTGACTTTATCTATTTAGAAAAATCGGTAACACTTTATTTTCAGGATCAGAAATTAGACACTAATTGATGACTAATAACTGCATTTGTAAGTAACTAGTTATGTACTTGTATGCCATTACAAGCTATTTATAAGGCCTTTATTGGCTGTTGTCTTATAGCCCCTTTATACTTGTTTCTGTCCTAACAATGTACTAATTAGCTAAAAATAAAACAAACTTATAGCTTGTATTGTGCCAATTACACACTTTATAAGTTCCCAGTACACTGTGTGAATGTGTAGCTTATAAGTATGAAATAAATATAGAATGGGCATTTCAACACAGACATTTAAATTAGCCAAGAAACAGTCTATCTAACAGTTGTTCTATTCTAACAAATGATTTATAACTAATAAATATTCCCTCTCCCTGAGTGCTTCAGCACTTCTAAAAGAGCAACACGGTTTGACCCTGCATCTTTTTCAAGATGTCATTCAAACCGTGTATTTCTGGATGCGGTTGTTTCCTGTCCTCATTATTTTGAAAAAGTATGTTTTACAATATTTTGCAATATTTTGATTTCATGCCAATATTTCTAAATTATGACTTATCATAGACATTAGCTAACCACAAACCTAGCAAATGCCATGGCTATCAGTGGAAGACCGCTAACATTAATGTGCTTGGAATTCACAACAAACTTATTCTGCCTAAATAAGTAATCACTATTGTATTTATAACTAGTATATTTGTAGTTCATTGTAAATCGTAAGTTAGGCACGTGAGGAGTAAACGAAAGTGCGTTGCTGACTTCGTTCAGAAACAACATTAGCGAGTCACATAATGGATTTACTGCATAACTGGTGGATTTTAGAAGGCAGGCACCAAATTATGATTGAAAATGGTTTGTTGTAGCTTGATGGATATAATTAAAAGAGTGCATGTAAAGGGAAGCAAGTTGACATTGTAATTATAAGGTAGCTCATATTTATACTGTGTCAGGATTCCGGTGTGATCGATTGCTCTTTTTGTTTGTTTACCTTTTGTGTTCCATGTGTGCACTCTGTCTCCTCCCTCCTCGTTATCCCTGATTTGTTTTCCACAGCTGTTGTGTGTTTGTTTCTCTCTATTTTAGATCCGGGTGTGCTGTGTTCTGTGTGCGTTCGTTGTGTTTATCCCGGGTGTTCGCTGCCATGCCGTGCGTGACTTTTGTTGGTCTTTGATCGTGTTTTCTTGTTTTCCACTATGTTTTGTCTCCAGGACTCAGTGGGAAATTATGTACACCTCGGCTTCAGCTCTCTCTCCCGGCATTTTTGTGAGTACACTGTGTGACGCTTCCTTGTGGATTATTTCCTTACGGACTAGTCGGATTCATCTTCTGTCAGCGAGTCTTGTTTTTAGACTGGGGCTGACAACTCCTGGAACTCGGTACTGTACACATCACTGAACATTTTATGTTTTTTCCTGCTATTCGGTGTTTCTCGTTTTTTAGACAAGATCCGTTTTGGGCGTGAGCGATCACTGCATGAAAACACTGAAATCCGGCACTATCCGGGCATGGTATACTCCTGTGTAATTTGATGTTTACCGGATGTATGTGGGAAAAAGCGGATCAGAGTAACACGGAACAGTATATTTCCAGAAAACCCCGGAAACCTCACGTATGCGGACGTATACAGGAATCCGTGAAATTTCACGGACATATACAGCTGAAACACTGCTGGGTGTGCTAGGACTGAAGACTGTTAGGTGTGAAGAAGACCTTTCATATGTTAATGACTGACACTTGTGCTGGCTGTTCTCAGAAGGAGGGGGGCAGGGGATGACTTCAGGATTGAGAATTATCTCTGGTCTACTGTAGGCTACAGCAAACAAGCTTTTTACACAGAAAAATAAATTCTTAAGGCCCTGAAACACTAAACTGAACTAGCAATGACTAAAGCCGACTGTGGGGTTGGTTCACGTTGCCTGGGTCTGGGCCAAACCATCAGAATGGTGTGTCTGGGCCTTAAAACCACTGCATGAAAAGAGTCTCTTAATCAAATATTTTTTATAAAAACAGTACAAAATAAAAACCCTGTCTGAACATATAGGTTCACAAAAAAATCTGAATATGTAATGAAATAAACAAAGAAATGTAATGGAATTAACAAAGGATAATTAACCAAACATTTTAGACTATCCCCAAACAATTTTTGCAAAGTTTTACAAATTGTAGGCAATAATAGAATTAAATAAAAAGGAGATGAAATGTGGAAAATGAAAAAGTTTGTTTTAAAAACACCAAAAACTGATATGCTCAAAATAAAAATATGGAATAAAAAAGAGCAGGGATTCACTTGCTCAAGAAACACAGAAACACAAGCAGATCTTTCAGCTCTGCAACTGTTAACAAAAAGTGTCACTCCAAGATTCTTAACTTTAACACGCTGCAAAAGAGGAGCGTTTTGAGGTTTGAAATCCACCACTCACAATAGATGTAGGTGCAACCAATTAGGTTACCAATAAAAATAAGGCAACCAATAAAAATAATCCTAATTTTACAGAAAAAAACTTCAGTGTTTTACAGTATTTTCTTGTAATTTTGAATTATGTTTAAAACGATGTAAAATTACAAACAATATCTAAGTAAACAACTTGACTGTTATTTTAAGGATTATATCATTAATGACAAATTACAGTAATTCTCATTTTTTTATACAGGAACATCACTGTATTATTTTTCTGCTTTCATAAATAACAAATTCATGCAAAATTACAAACAATATCTGTAAATTAACAACTGTAATACAATATTTAGCTCATTATATTAAAGGTTTATGTTTATGTCCATACTAACAATTTAACATTATTCTTTGTCATTTTAAAGTAAATCTTATTAGTTTTATATTTACACTGTAAAAATAAAAACCTAAAAAAAAACGCAGCTACAGCTGCAAAACAAAAACCGTAAAATAAGTCAAATATCTTAAGTCAAATAAAGTTAAAAAACTTCACAGAAATTTACATTAAACGTTTTAGAGAAAACACTATTAGTTTACAGATTTTTCCTTATTTAAATTAAGATATTTTACTTTAATTTTCTGTTTTACAGTGAAGGTGTATTTTTACATTCAAACTGGTTTTACATTCAATTCTGGATACAAATATAACAAAATATATAGCAAACTAAATATCAAACAATAATTGTTTTTAAAGAGTACAAATCTGCACTGCTCTCCAGGTTGAAACTTCCAGGCCTCTGCCCACACCACAAAACACCATTTGACCAATTCATTAAATATAACAGCAAATAAAAATAAATATACACATTTTCTAACTGTTGTTTAAAACAAGTTTTTTTCTATATTTGCAAGGCTATTTGCTGTCTTTCCGTGTTCTTTTGAGCGTGATTGGTCAATCTGAACGTCATCCAGAAATCTGGCCAATGACAGTGCGCGCCTTCAGTTTGAATTATACACCCGTTGTCGTTGGAGTTGCTCGTGGCTCGCGGGGACGAGACGCGATCGCGGCTTCTAATCTTCAACAGGACTGCTTCTTCGGTCTATTAATGGCATTGCATGGACCATTTAAACCTGTTAAAATTTTATTTTGGACGAATTTTGATTGTGGGATGTCGACTGAGAACGAAAAAACATGAATACGAACAGACTAAGTTTCCAATGGCGGACAGCAGACGGCAGAAGGTAACGTAAATCCCTTTATATTGTTTCTACTGCTCATCAAGATATAACGTTAGTGCATTACAGTCATATGCCAATCGTGATTAACTTACATATTCTGTTTCTGTGTTTTGTTGTGTTGTAATATTGTTAAGATAGGGCTGGGTGTTATGGCGATCTGATGATACTGACTATTGTTAGCGATTTTGCTGTAAACGTTAACATTACCTTTTTATATTGCGGAATGGGAATATAGCGTATATAACGCAGCACTGACTGTACTAAAACTTTTTGACATTTTGACAAGGAAACATGCATGAATGTAGAATAATGAGCGGGACATGCATGTGTTAAAATAAGCCTTTCTCAGACAGCAGGCGATCCCGAAATCAATTATCTTTCTGTAAAATGCACACAATTATCTCAGAAACCTTGTCATGTGAGGTATTCACTTGATTTAAACAGTCAGTTATGTCTTAAGTAAGTTAAACAGTTCAAGTTAACGTGGGGAAACCCGGATGTGTGTCATTCTGTGCATCCGTTCTTAAAGGGGCTGCAGCTTTGTCATAATTTTAATAAAATAAAAGAATAGAGAAGACCTTCTGCTTCCTTAAGAATCATGTGATATTAATTAATTGAATATCATACAGTGAAGACTTTTAAAGCAGTATTATTCTGTAGCATTTTAATAAAAAATCCATCAAAATAAATATATTGTGATATCGTTATTGTAAAATAAAATTTCTCATGTATGTATAATTATATGGTCATAATGCCCATCCCTACTGTCAGCTAGTTTTAAGATCAAGCTTGTCATAAAATGTAACAGAGTTTTGGAATGAGTAATCTGAGAACACTGTCATGTACACTTGTTCAACAGAGAGGACAGGAAACCACCATACTTGGACTCTGAAGAATTATAGGCAAACCAGGATTTTGGATCTACTGTGAAGTTTTTGTATGGGCCTGGTGAGTATGTTTTGCAAGTCCATGTCCGTAAGTAGTTAATTAATATTAATGTTTTATCAAACAAATTAATATTTATTTGTGTGTGTGCATGTTTCTTCCCCCCTCATGATCCAGAAGTTTTGGATCCATGATCCTGAAGAACTTTTACAGATGTTGACCCTGAATGTGTAAAAGGTAATCTTAAAAATGTTGTCATTATTTTAATGTTCTCTGTTTTTTTTCTGTAATGTAGACGCATGCATTTTCTGTGAAGTTGCTTTGAAACAATATGTATTGTGAAAAGCACTATACAAATAAATTTGAATTGAATTGTTATACTTACTTTTATTGGCATTAACTATATATTATTCATGATTTATTTGGCAGGTTGCAAGATGTATTTTATTTTGTGAGACTTTGCTGAGGAAGTATTCTTTGGCTCAGTCTGAAAAGGCCCAGAAAAGAAACACTATGAAGAACATCACACAGAACCGTCAGAGAAAGAGACGGGTAAGTTAAGAAACCGGTTAAGCTTTTTCCCTCCAGAATGTTACTGCACTCCTCTCTGAGTTTTAGTGGTTAAATTACTGTCATGTTTTGCAGTTGCTGGAGACCAGGTCCAGGGTTGCACAAACCAACACAGAACCTGTGGAAGACCGCAACTATAGACCTGATGAAGATGAAGATGCTGCTTTTGTTGATGGAAGGCCAGTGTGGATGGTTAGGCTAGCTACTACAAACCAGACTAGACTGACCCACACTACGTGTCACATCACCAGCCCATCACGGCAGTTTGAAAAAATGTTCAAAACTCAAACAACATTGTGTTAGAGTTGGTCACAATTCTTTTATAATTTTAATATTCAATTGTTCCATTTTATATTTTCTTTATTCCTGTTTATATACTTATACTTTTATTGGTTCCCATATATAGAGTATTTACATATATTTTATATACACTTTTTAATTTATAGATTTCTTTGTCTCGTTTTATATTGTATACTTTGTAAGTTTGTTCCTTTTTAGATGTCCATGTTGCTTTTGATCTCCACGTTTTGTATTGTTGTTCCTCTTACGTCGCCTTCCTTTAGATACATTTTGTTCACTTATCTTTTTCACCATTGACTTTAATGTATGTTTATAATGCTCTTTGTTCTTTTTACTTGGTTATATTGTTTACTTGGAATATTTGTGTATTTTATATACACTTTTTGTCTTATAAATGTATTGTTCTCATTTTATATTGTTTAATTTGTATATTTATTATTTTCCTTTTTATGTACACTGTATTTTATTCCTTTACATCTCTGTCCTTTAAATGCATTTTGTTAACTTTTTTTCCTTTTTGTTTCTTTACCAATTCATTTTAACGTATGTTTATGTTCTTTGGACTGTTTATATTTTTACATTTGTTCCTTTACATTTTCATCCCTTTTAAATACATTTAGTTCACTTGTTTTTGTTTCACCATTGTTTTAATGTTCGTTTATAATGCTGTTAAGAATGTTTTTTTTTTTATATATATATATACCTTTTTAATAAATATTTCAGACTTTCTCAAATTGTTTTGTGTGTATTTTTATTTTGGGAGGGAGAGGGGATTATTTTTTATATATATATATATTATATATTAATGAGCAAAATCTGCATAGCTGGCCTATAACCAATCAAGTCCCTATGCTACAAAACCTAGCCCACCCTTAGCCTTAGAAGTAACCAATAAAGTCACTTGACTGGGTTTTCAATGCATCCTGTCCTCCAATAGCAGTCTGGGTTTTGGGAGTGGTTTTAAAAAAAAACAACCAATCCAGTTTGAGATGAAGGACCAATAGGGGATAGAAGGCAAAGCTGTTTAGAGGTGTGAAAATGTCTCCTGGGAAAAACTTGATGGGATTATTTGCCATGGCAACAAATGGCTGTAGCATGGGAGTATACGGCCACAACATACATCCGATTTGGTACCAATTCGGATGAATACGGACATATACGGATCCATGGAATTTGACCTATCCGGCCAGTATACTCCTGGATTCTTCAGCAGTGTATACAGGAGTATCCTGGTCCGGATACACCTTTTTTCATGCAGTGGATACTCCTCACTGTTCTGAGTTTGTGAGATACATTCTGGATTGTGCATCAACATCTGAGTCCCTGAGATCCATTCTGGATTATGCATCAACATCTGAGTTCCTGAGACCGTTCTGGATTGTGCATCAACATCTGAGTTCCTGAGACCGTTCTGGATTGTGCATCAACACCTGAGTTCCTGAGACCCAGATTGGATTTAGACTCTATCTTTCTCGCTGTTGATTCTAAATAAACTTTTACTTGCATAAGATTCCTCTGTCTCTGTCCTCACATACTGTATATAGTTTATATTTTGCTGTTGTTGTTATTTATCAGTATTTTTTCAGTCTTGCTCAGTTATATTTATAAAGCTTATGAAGCTATTAATACTGGTAACTTTGATTTTTTTGTTTTGTTTTTGTTATTGTGTTTTCGTCCAAAGGACTTTAAGTTTCACATCTTAAGTTTGTATTTTTATACATTTTATTTATCAGAACTTTAATATATTTTTATGCTCCTCTGTTCTGTTGTGACAATAAAACAAACACGTTTATTTTTAAACTGCATTATCATGTTATTTTAGAGAGGGATCATGAATAACTACAAATAACTAATGTAAGGGAAATCTGTTTAAGTTTTTTACGCGTTTCTGTTTATATATATATATATATATATATCGGAATTTTTAAATCAACAAATATTTGTATTGATATCGGCCTTAAAAATCCTTTATCGGTTGGGCTCTAGTTCGCATCCTCAACTATCTCGATAACTGGCTCATACTGGCTCAGTCCCGGAATCAGTTGTGTGAACACAGGGACATGGTGCTCCGTCAACTCAGCCTGTTGGGCCTTCGGGTCAACCGAGAGAAGAGCAAACTCTGCCCCACACAGAGGATCTCTTATCTCGGTATGGAGCTGGATTTGGTCAACCGGCCTGTGCAAGGAGCGAGTCCGGTCAGTGATGAACTGCTTGAATACGTTCAAAGGCAGGACAGCGGTCCCACTGAAATTCTTTCAGAAGCTCCTGGGGCATATGGCATCTGCAGCCGCGGTAATGTCGCTTGGATTGTGTCATATGAGAACACTTCAACGCTGGTTACACAACCGAGTCCCGAGATGGGTGTGGCAGAGCGGCAAGTACCGGGTCTCAGTTACTCCTTACTGTCGCCAAACCTTCAACCCGTGGGCGGACCCCTAGTTTCGCCGGGCCGGAGTGTCCTTAGAACAGGTATCCAGGTTTGCTGTGGTCTTCATGGATGCCTCATCCACGGGCTGGGGGGCCACATACAATGGGCACACAGTTTCGGGTCTGTGGACGGGGCCCCAACTGCGTTGGCATATAAATTGCCTAGAGTTACTGGTGGTACGTCTCACTCTGGGCCGCCTCAAAAAGCCGCTACAGGGTAAACACATACTGGTCCGTACGGACAGCACTGTGGCCGTTGCATACATCAACCGACAGGGTGGTCTACGCTCCCGTTGCATGCTCGGCTTGCCCGCCATCTCCTCCTGTGGAGTCAGAAGTTTGTGAGGTCACTTCGTGCCATTCACATCCCAGGTGCGCTGAACCAGACAGCCGACGAGCTCTCTCGTCAGCCGACACCTCCGGGTGAATCCCTGGTCACCCCTTCGGTGCCAGACGTTGCGGCCATCTGACCTGCATCCGTATGCTTGTGGAACGTGTGTGTAGGCTGGGTTCCATATGTATCAGTCCCCTAACGGCTACCCCATATGTGACCCCGTCTGTGAAACCCCGGCTAAAGTCGCATATTCTAATTATGAGATATAGAGCGTCAAAGTAGTCATAGCCATAAAAATGACCAAAACAGGTAATTTGTGTTTATTGCTGTAAATGATAGATTATACCAAGGGCTTTGAGATGCAGTACTCAATTTTTCCTTTATAATATTATAAATACTGAAATTAATGATTTTATTGATGCTACGTTTTATTATTTTGCACCAAAAAATATCGGATGTGTGGGCTTCTTAAATATAGATTTTAATCGTCTTTTTGTTTACTTTCGACGCAGAAACGACTGCTGATTCTTATATAATTCGGTTCAGAAACGTATTTTTTACAATTACAAAGTGCAAACAGACCATAATATCAATCCGCACGACCAACGATCAGGTCAGTGTCGGGAAAGGCAAGAAAACGGCGACTTAAGCCGGGTTCCGATTTCTGTGTGGATTTCTTCGTGTCATCACCGACATTTCAGGAACAGCTTATTTGTTTCCTAACTCCACTTTCTGCCTATACATCCATCTTATTTTAAAGACATTTAATGGCTGCTAAGTTTCGAAATACTTTTGTTTTTGGATTCTGATGCACTGAGTTTATGAATTCGCTCTCTGACAGGACGGCCGCGGCACGCAAAGTGCAAGGAACAGAACAGCTGATAGTTTAATTAATAATGATTAATATAGGCCTACTGTTTTTTGTAGGCTAAATAAAGAACCCATATTATATATTAATATAAAAAAGTTGCGTATGTCCTTCGGAAGCAAAGCTCTTGTGTTTGATGTTTTGGTTTCGGTTTGTAGCCTATAGGAATAGAACATGCATGAATGAGAACATAAAGTGCAGGACGTGCTTTATGTAAAAGAGTTATTAAGCGCAATGAGCCATGAAAAAATCATAATGAATCATAATCTAATCGAATTGTGAGACAAGTGAAGATTCACAGTTATGACTAACTATCTACACAAAGTTTGAGACTGACCTGTTAACTTGGTAGGGTAGTCCTGAATTTACTCCAAATGTTACACAGTGAGATTTTCTATGGATGTTTTATATATTAATGGATATATATAGGCCTATTAATGACATTTTCTACTGAGATTTCATTTTACTAATAAAGTTATAGCCTACAAATCATTAGAGTGAACTGACTTAGTGAATCAAGCTCTTGTGGTGCCCCCATTCGTTTCAATGTTTCACGCTTTTTGGAGATGCACATCATAATAAATAGACTTGTTTTACAAAAAAAAAAAATTTTTTCCCATAAATGTGTCCTATATCACTGAAAATGGGAGAATTTTAGCTTTAATGTGGTATATTGCACATAATCAGAATAATAATGGTTAAAATGTTTTACAATTTTAAAAATAAGTTTGATTTTAAAATTGGAATTTCTCAAAATCATGATTTTCTGAGGCCGAAATTCAGCAAATTTTTGACATGGTCTTACTCAGTCAATGTTGAAGATATCAAGGTTATATTTTCACAGAATGTTCTTTACATTATGTAGGATGATTTTATGTATAAAACAGTGAATGACAAAAAAATGACTTTAGCTGGGTTTTCACAGACACATATGTCACATATGTGTATTTTTCCACGGTACCAGCTACCCTACTCGTCTATCCCCGTGTCTTTCCCTAGACAGAGCCCGCTCTGTCGTCTCTGGTGTTCTTTCCCCCCTGGGATCAGGTTGGATCCACCCCAGAGACTGCCATAGGTAGCACTACCCCGATAGGTTAGTCCTTATGTGTATATCACCACCTCTCCTTCCATTGAAGGACGTGGCTCTGCAGCGTAGCATCTCCCCGAGACGGGCACAGGAATGGTCCAGCGAGCTCAGGCAGGGCGCTGGAAGGGCCAGCATCCCTGGCGTGTTGGTAGGGATCCCAATCCATCGGTCAGTTCCGACATACGTCGAATGTGAATGACTGAAAGGGAACGTCTCGGTTACGTATGTAATTTATTTCTTCTACTTTCAACACGTGAATTTATTGTGTGTGTATTGTGGCAAATGCAAAGTAGAACCAAACTAATCTTGTTGTTTAAGGCCACAGTGTGGGCCCACAAATGGCCCCAACGGGGGCCCACTCTGCTTAGTGTCCACACGTGCCCCGCATTGCACGCTGGTATCTGTGCTCACAGTTGGGCGTGCCCGTAATGGCCCCATACGGGCCCCAAAGGAGCATTTTTGCTGCCACGTGAGTTCACTGATGTTGTTGTCATGGCTGTGTACATTCCATGGGTAAAAAGCACAGCAGCGACTGTAGCCTGACTCAGCAACTTTATAAATGTTATGTAGAGAGTATAATCACCCATGACATCTTGATGTGGTTTAAAGCTGCACTGTGGCTGATAAAAAGCTCTGGAGAGAGTCAGCAAATCAGCAGAGATCATTATAAGGACACAGCTACCCTCACTGACTGACATATAAAATTAAATTAAATTAAATGTATGAACGGTTTTTGTTTAAACTTCACATGGTTTATTTAATCATTCGTTTTTAATTACTTAAAAATTTTACTCAACTATCAAAAATGATACTTTAACTTTAAATATACTACAACATCAGGATATTAAATAATGTATTTTTAAAATATATATACCAAAAATATATTTTAAAGTAATGTTCAAATAAATGCACTTTAAAAGAGTACACAGAACTTTCATTTTAAGTATATTTTCAGAAACTATATTTTTAGAAAATATACTAAAATGTAAAATATCCTTTTAAAGTGTGTTAAAAGTTGTATAGGGAACATATGATGCATATATACTTTTTATATATTTAAAGATGGTAAAAAAAATGTGTTAGTATATTTACAAGATCAAGGTTTTTCATCAAGTGGAGTAATGTTTCATATAAGAACACAGTACTGATGTCTAATATTAATTTTAATAATTGTCTTTTTAATTTGTATGTGGTGTATTTTCAAGCTGTGCTTAGGCATACGTTTGAGTGCAGAATGTTTGCTTAAGTTTTAATTTAATCTGCGAGCAATAATAACAGCATTAAGACTGGTTAATATGAGTCATCATTCTAGTTACTCCTCCCCAAGTCCTTATCTTCCACCTCCGCCCTTTTCAGATGGCAATAAAAACAGCAGCACGAGTTCATTTCACCATTCTACCAGATCTTAACCCAAGACTTGACCAAACTCTTCTCACTCTCCTACAAGGTAAGGCTCTTACAATTCAAATGACCTATTATATTAACAAGTAAAACTGCACCAAATTAAAAAAAAATTTATTCATAAGCTACATTTGAAACTTAGGTGTTAACTTTTATGTTACCAAATGATACTGAATTTTATTTTTTAAATATTTTTATTTTTATTGCGCCTGGTTCAGTAATGAGCTATTGTAATAAAGTAGCAGTGAAATGGGACATGGGATCAACGGCGTCGAAGAACCAAACAATCCAAGATCATGCCAAATCATCAACAATCAAATCCTGCTAACTGAGTTAGTGATGCATGATTGTTGACGATTTGGCATGATCTTGGATTGTTTGGTTCTTCGACGCCGTTGATCCCATGTCCCATTTCACTGCTACTTTATTACAATAGTTCAATAGTTCAGCCTGTGATTGGCTGAGTAAAATAAAATAATAATATATTTACCTCTAAGGAAAAAAGTTTTTAAAGAGAAGTTTTTTACGGTGGTGGCTATTAACAGAAGATATTAACCGTTGAAGCTGGAAATATACTATACAGTTTTTTCAGCGGCTTCTGTGACTGTTTGTTAGCCTTGATAAACAGCGGTTAGTAGAAAATCATAGTATAGATGTATGAGTCCTGCATGTGCATAATTAAAAATTAACATTAAAGGATTAGTTCACTTTTAAATAAACTTTTGCTGATAATTTACTCACCCCCATGTCATCCAAGATGTCCATGTCTTTCTTTCTGCAGTCGAAAAGAAATTAAGCTTTTGATGAAAACATTCCAGGATCGTTCTCCATATAATGAACTTCAGTGGGCTCCAAACGGTTCAAGGTCCAAATGACATTTTCAGTGCAGCTTCAAAGGGCTTTAAGCGATACTAAATGATGAATAAGGGTCTTATCTAGCGAAACGTATTTATGCTATTATTTGACCTCTTATCAGACGAACGTGATCATCTCTGAGCTCCGCCATAAGTTCCGCTAAGTGAGGTCAAAATATAGATGCATACATAGATGCCTCATTAGCGCTTGCACGGATCAGTAGAATGAGGCATCTACGATTGATATATCTATGACCAGGCTCATATTTGACCTCACTTAGCGGAACTTATGGCGGAGCTCAGAGATGATCACGTTTGTCTGATAAGAGGTAAAATAATAGCATAAATACTGCTCAGTTTCTCACTGAAACTGATGGTTTCTCTAGATAAGACCCCTATTCGTCGTCTGGTGTCGTTTAAAGCCCTTTGAAGCAGCACAGAAACTGTCATTTGGACCTTGAACCGGTTGGAGCTCATTGAAGTCCATTATATGGAGAACGATCCTAGAATGTTTTCATCAAAAAGCTTAATTTCTTTTCGACTTTAGAAAGAAAGACATGGACATCTTGGATGACATGGGGGTGAGTAAATTATCAGCAAAAGTTTATTTAAAAGTGAACTTATCCTTTAATATCAATGTAGTTATTATCAGTCTTTAGTTCTAACACACATAACACTGTATGGTCATCATTAGCTATGTTTACATCTCAAGTTCAACTTGGGTCTCATTGTGTCTCATTACCCTGTGTCATTTCCCATTTCACTGTCACAAATGCATTCTTTGTGAACAGCCGCTTAGGACTAGCGATGTTTCGGTCCTTTACTGAGCGGAGCGCGTCACAGGACAGGTTATTGGTTAATCGCCTCAACTCACTTCACGCGCATGAAACGTCATATACAGACATTTCCCTAAACAGCCACAGGTCAGATTTTCCACTGTAATAAAGATCACCGTCTCGCACATGCTCCAACTCTTCTTCTCCGTTTTTAGTGCATCTCTGTGGCAGAATTACAGCGCCACATACTGGTCTAGCATGTAAACTAGGTACGTTTTGAGTCAGTATCAGCGGTTTTCGTGTGTACGCAGATATTTCTAGAGACAAGGGGGAAAAAAAGATTGGTAAGGGAAAGCTCTGGCTTTGTGCGGATGTGGCCAAATGTTTTTTTCCAAATGTGGTTCCTTAGCTGTCTGTTGTATGTACACAGTGCTGGCACAGGTTATGAGGTTTTGCCTCGATTAACAGCAGTTATGTGAATTAATAGGAGCTCATCTAGTGTGTCTGTTCAGAATGTTAATCCTCTCTCTCTCATCTATTTAAGTCTATCTATAGTAAAAAGGTTGTTGTGATGAATGCTGCAAATTGTTCATTACAAGATACAAAGTGAGATTCCCTCATAAGTCATTTACTTTCAAATGTCTTCTTTGTTTTAAGCAGGAACAGGAACAGGAACGTCATGGATTCTGCACTCTCAAAATCTATGCGAGGTCTTACTACTGCTGAAGACATGAGGAACCACACCAGAAATATAATGCAGCCCTATGCCAACTGGGAAGAGTATCTGACTCCAGCACCTCTATCTATAGCCCTCCTGGGAGAGCTGGTGTTCATCTCGTCCGCAACAGATTTCTCTATCAATAAAAATCCACCCAAAGGGGGCTATAAATTCATCAGATACCCTGAGTCCTTTCGCGCCTGCCTTATGCAAGTGTGTAACTCTGGTTGGCAGGCCTTTAATGTGGCCCATAATAGCATGGATCAGATTCGCCTCCATACCTCCCAAGTTCCAGATTACATGAAGGCAGCTGTGAGGATTCTGTTCCAAGATGATAATGAAGTTGTTAATGCACATCTTCCTGATCAGCTGAACAATATCACCGTCGTTGCTGAAGAATGTGTTAAGCTGTCTGAGAGAGCTGAAAAGCGTTTTACCGATGTGATCAATATCATCCAAGAGCTGCTTGAAGCGTGTATCAATGCACAGAGCTTTTATGGGGAGGAGCTGGAAGCAATGAATAAAAAAATAGAAGAGAGCAAACTGAGGGAGCAGTCGGCAATAGAATCCAAGAAAATGTTTGAGAAGACAATGAGTGCTGTGGAGAAGCAAATGAATCAGTTTAATGAGGACTACAAGAATGCCATGGATTCTCTCCCCAGTGGATGGGACATGATTGGAATGGATTTTGTGAGTGGGTTAACACAGGGCATTACAGGCCTAATTAATGGAACGGCAACTGCTGCTTCTCAACCAGAGAAAATGTCGAAAAACACATCGACGATAGATGAAATAATTGTATATTGTAAATCAGCTGAGATTTTAAATTATGCACAGAACATCCAGGACTTTATGAATGTGGAGAGTGAGGTGAACGACATTGACTGGACAAACCTATACGATCAGAAGAATAAAACCACAAAGACGGATTTCATAGCAAAACAGTATGAACGACTCAATGAAATTTTTAAAGGAACCCCTGACTGCAATGCAAAGACACAAGCACAGGAGATGTGCAATAAGGGCTTGGAAATATGCACTGAGCTTGCAAAATATGCACCAGAAGGCAAACTGGACAAAGACAAAAGCACTCAGATAATACAAATGGTCTCGAACCTGACTAAGTCTGCTCGTAGTTTTGATAGCAAAAGCAAAGAAGTCACAAATTCTCCAGCCATTTCTCAAAAACCACCAATGATGTCTAAAGAAGAACAAAAGTTAGAGAGACCGACTGCTTCCCAGAGGGCTACAGATAATGCAAGATTTGCCATAGAGCAGACCCGAGCTCAGCTGGACAAGACAAGAGATGACTATAATAAGTGTTTGGAGAAACTAGAGAAGAACCAGAAGGAACTGACTGATATCCTGGTCACTATGAGAAATTGTGAACTGAAAGAGATTGACTTCAAAACTACCATAACGATGCTGACCAAAGGATTGGATGCCATGGGGAGAGTGAAGGAGCAGTGGGAGAAGATGGTCCTCTTCTTTCAGATGATATCCAACATTGTGAAAATCAGCCTGAGCACAACTCTCAAAAACTTTGTCTCAACATCTGAGAAAACACAACTCCTCTCCTACAGCGCAAAGCTCTTCTCAAAAGATATGCTGTACATCCAAGCTTTCCAAGCCAGTAACCTTGCTAATCTGGTCAATATGATCTCTGGAACATACACAGATATTTCCAACAAGTACCTGATGGGCCGTGTCAGTTCACTGGGAAAACTGATGGCCATGGATAAAACTAAACCAGAATTTGAGACTGAGCGAAAACAGCTCCAGGACGGCTGTGATGAGGCACAGGGTGAGATCCTAAAGCTTGTCCTGAAGAATAAACAGGAGTATGAACAGAAGAGCACTGCAAGACTAGAAAGGATCGATCGCGAATTGCTTGCCATTCTACCTGCTGCTCCCCCCGAAAAAATCAAAAGTATCCAAGAAGATGTTAAAGCTGGATTCAGTGAATACGTCTGAGGGAATGTGAAGAAATTTGTATTTTCTAGTTTTGCATTGGTAAGCACCAGATGATAATATACGATTCAAATTGAAGTTGTTTTTCTTTAACACAAAGTCATGATTGAACGTTTTAGACAATTACATTTTTAAGACTGTTAAAATATATAATTATTTGCCATTGTCTCTTTTGGATGGGAGAGTATTTTTAAAGACATTTCACTGTAGAAACACCATTAAATTAAATGTTATAATATTAAAAACATCCACCTGATATTCATTTGGCTTCAACATTGTCTGTGTGATAGCTTTCAGGATTTCAATAACTGTGTATATTTCTTTTTAGAAAATACGTGACAAGACAAAAGCCTCTTCTTTCAAATGCATCAACCATTATCGTCATTGATCAACATCTGCATTCCAGATTAATTGAGGAAAATTGGAGAGCATCTTTTTGAGTATATGGGATTTAGTGTGATTTTACTTATGGTGTTTGCTTATTGATTTCTCTTTGGGTTTAACTATACTTCTGTTTACTTTTCTGTTTAAGAGTGTATTTCTATTTAGGCGTGTATGCAAATATTAATGGAGCACAATTATTACTTTAGTTCTGCTTTAAGTTTACTTATATTGTTTTCTTCTTGATCTTAATTACATATCATGAATTCTTCTGATTGCATGTTCATTTCAACATTTACTAATACATTATTGAAATCAAAAGTTGTATGTTAGTATTATTTAATAGACTTGAGAAATAAGAATGAACAGTTGTGTTATTAACTGTTAATGTTATGAGCTAGTGTTAACAAAGATGAATAAATAATGTAACAAATGTATTGCTCATTGTTTTGAGCTATTTTTGAAAAAAGGGGCTCATTTTGAACAGTTGAGTTTTAAGGTTTTCTAATCCATTCAGCCGATCTCCGGGTCTGGCGGTAGCACTTTTATCATAGCTTAGCATAGATTGAATATGATTAGATCATTAGCATCTCACTCAAAAATTACCAAAGATTTTCCTTATTTTTCCTATTTAAAACTTGGCTCTTCTGTAGTTACATCGTGCACTACGACAGACGGAAAATGAAAAGTTGTGATTTTCTAGACCGATATGGCTATATATGTAACTACAGAAGAGTCATTGGATTCAAAAACAGTAAAACTCAACTGTTTAACTCTAGGGGAGTTGGAAAATGAGCCTATTTTCAAAAATAGTGGCGTGTTCCTTTATTGTAAACATGTGTTACCAATAGGCTAAATCTTATCTAAAGTATCTCTGTTCTGATAACCTGTTGGTCAGAGTTTACTTTTAAGGTGTGTAGCAGTGATTGTTATCAAAACAACCAAAAGAATTATAATAAATGTTGATTATTATCACAAACTGCTTCTGAGTTTAAATTTTATTTATTAATTGATTATATTTTTTATAAAAAATGAAATTTGGGGGAAAACTTCTGTTCTCTGATTGGCAGCCAACTCATACCCTTCACTTAAAGCAACCGTTTTACAGAGCGAATAGTGTAGTAGACTGAGTGGATAATAATCTGGAGGGGGTCAGAATTCACAGTATTTGGTAAAACGTCTTATCCCGGTAATTAACATAGAGATTATTGTTACCTGAGCACTTCAAAACACCCATATAGCATGCTTACATGACATCAAAGTAGAATATTTTTCATCAATGAACCATGATATATAACGCAACCACTTATTGGCTGGAAACAAAACAAAACCATACGATTTAAAACACTAAGGTGTAACAATAAGTGTACCAATTACAGAAAAATAAAATAAAGCATGTTTTGTTACCTTTTGGAGCTTGTAAGGGTTCAGTTTAAGCAGATGTTTTATACCACCATCACTGTCCTTGTCAGAGCTCATTACCCAGTACATTCAGCATCTGGCTCATATTCACGTCTCAAACATATCCTCATATTGTCAGGACTCCTGGGTGATCATGTGTGTGTGTATGTTGTCTTACCTGTTGGTGGTGGTTCCTCACGGGTTCACTGGCTCCTCCCGCTCGTTTCAGTAATTGTTCACCTGTCGTGTCTCATCAGCTGTTCTCTTTTTATAGCACTCTGTCCTGTCTCTCGTCGCGTGCTCATTGTCTTGGTTGGTCTCAGTCATGCTGTCCTAGTCCAGTCGGTTCATCTTGCTGTTCCTCTCCAGTTCCTCAGGTTCGGTCGCAGGCATCTGGAGGCTCGTCTTTGCCCAGAGTTCACACGCCTGTGGATATCGTGAACTTGACCTCGAGTGATCTGTGTTCTGTTTTCCTGGTATTACTGGTGCGCTTTGTTTTTAGGCGAGATCCAGTATCGTCCAGGTTCCGGTGAGCGTCCTTTTCTGTCGGGCGTTGTTTTCCCTTCTGTCCAGTGTTCAGACGTTATCGTCAGTCATCTGCCGTGTCTGGATTTCTTCCCGGTCAACCGACCAGAGTGGATTACCTCGTGGAACGCCGCGTGTGGTCTCTGTTCAGTGGACTGTGACTTTTGTGCTTCATCTGACCCTCTCTTGCCTCCTTCAAAATAAACATTGTGAACTTGCATTTGGCTCCGAGACTCATTGTGACACATATCCTGTAATTTTCAACATCTTCAAAATCAATATTTGGATCAAACGTCACTTTATCAGTGTGTATCAGACATTATCACGTAAAGGGGAATTGCACTTATTCAGTCATTAAAGATTCAATTATTGTTGTGCAAAAAAATAATATATGTACACTCTTACCCAACGACCCTATACAATTTTTACACAAAATTAATGGGAAAACAGGCATTCTTTTATAATTTTTTCTTGAAATATTGTTTAGAATGAATTGATTGAGGAATATTAAGAAGGTTGATGTCTAACTTTTTAAAAAATGAATGAGGAGGAGGGTAGTGAATGATGTCCCGGGTCCCTAAAGACAGAGGTATGCCTTTAAGGGTTAATATAGTTTTCACTGCATTATTATTGTAAAATCAACAAATGCTTACAGTTGAACCTGTACACATCATGTTGCTGTAGATCTGCAAAGGTTAAATTTCAATGGCGGGTAAATTATAGACCTACAGTTAATAGCCTATATTTTTTGCTGTGAATCGCAATACAGTCAGTTTGAGTGGGATCATTTTTCAGCAGTAGAAATTATGCAGGATTTGACTTCAGCATTGTGCTTTTTTCATAATTTTGCAATAATATGTTTTTAAGAGTGTGCCAAGAGAGCGGCACCCTTTTAGTCAGCCTGCATGTCATAAAAATGTATCTGGCAACATTTTATTGACAACGTCATCAGTTTTGTGGAGTAAAATTATTGCATAAAATGTAAATTGGAACTGTATCCATGTTTTTTCTTATAGCCACTGCGTGAGGAATCAAATACCAAAGGGGCACAGGGAAGACCTTTAAACAGCATGATTTTTTTCACAGGATCATGTTTTTCTGGGGCCGTATTCACAAAACATTTTATCTTAGCACTAAGAGTTCTCCTAAATAGCAGTAAAAGTTCTTAGTTAAGAATTTGGTATCATGTTACCATATTCAAATAAAGGCTTTAAAATAAGAATGTTGCCATATTCAAATAGAGATTTTAAAATCATTGTTTTTTAAAAGTAATTGATTTTAAAAAGAAAAAGTAGGCTATGTGTCACTAATTTAAGTATATGTTCAGCTAATTGTCAGCCTCTTACATGTCTGCATTTCGAGAGATTGCAGAATTCAAGTGGAATGTAACGAAGTGCAAATACTTTGTTACTTTACTTAAGTAAATTTTTCACGTATATGTACTTTACTTAAGTAGAATCAATAGTGCATACTTTTTACTTTTACTTTGTTACATTTTGCAGCAATTATTATACTTTCTACTCTACTACATTTCTACAACGTTTCGTTACATTTCCGTTAAATTTTCTAATCAGTTTCAACGCTTGTCCTCTTGTAATGAACTGACGGTAAGGTTGCGCTGTTGAGGCTCGCACAGCCTCATGAGGAGAAATGGAAACAAACCAGCTCTGCTCACACAGAGAAACTCAGTCACACACTGCAGTTATGATTCAAAATGTGGAGTTTTTATATTTAAAACATATAATACAGTTAAAAACACCAAACGACCAAGAGTGCTGTTTTCCTGAATGCAGGCAAAGATTAAAAATGACCTTGAGGCCCACATCACGGCAATTAAGCCCCTCTGCCCTTTCCCAGAACCTCTGGGTGAATGCCCGTACGTCTATTCCCCTTTGGCGGAGTGTAGTCAGACCCCGAGGATGGGCCGGGCTTCCACTCATCCTGCTGATGTCCTCTGATGGTCGTATCGTTCTGTCACGTCATAAACAAGGAGAAAACTAGTGCGAGGACTCAAGTGCAGGAAAAAGGTTTTATTAACAAAATAAAACATAAACAAAACCCACGAGGGGGCAACATAAACTAGGAATAACCAAACAAACTGAACACTTACTAAAACAGAAATCACAGGGCAAACGGGACACGCAGACATCACAACGATACGACAGACTGAACACACAAAGGAACTATTTAAAGGGGACAAATCAAGCAGGGAACGAGGAAAAACAGGTGGGACAAATGAAACCAATAACGAGATAACAAGGGGGCTGGGATCAAGACAAAGACAGAGCACATGCCCAAAACAACAAAACACCACAAGTGCACACGAGACAGGACAGGCATTTGACACTAGTGGCATGACTACAGTGACCTTTTCTTTGGTCTTGCTTAAATGCACAGTGGATGTGTTATCCACACATCTCCCAGCAATGCACTCAACAGGCAGAAATGATGCAGGGTATGATAAGTCTGTTCCCTGACGCGCCCAAAACGCGTCTGTTTAAAGCTGAAGCCAAGAAACTTGTGCAATTACATGTTTGAATGCAGTACCCTTTGACACAACATTAACAACTATAAACTGCTTTATAATGGCTGGTCGTAGTTCGGCTAGAGGGTCAAGGATGGGTTCCTCAAAACTGTTAGTTTTTCCACACCACTTTACATATCTGAATGTATATACATATACATATGCTGACCTTTCTGCTCTAGATCCATCAATTGAGTAAGTTACATTCAGATATGTTACCCGTTTGCATGTCATGGCAAAACAGTCAATGTCAGTGACACAAGGGTACATCTGATGATACATTGTCAACATTGCATGTCTGTCTGTCCAAGATTGTCTGGTGGAATAGAGACAGAGGCACCACTGTACAGTTTCCAAAGAAAGTCTTTCTGCTGACAACAAAACACTGTTTCACATAAAGCATATCAGCTGTGTCATTGCATGACAAAGTCCCAACCATTTGTTTTCCTAAAATACTGGCAAATTCAGCACCATATTCACATGTCCATGGCATATGAAGTTGTTGGCTCTGCTGCAATTGCCTCATAATCTGGACTTCAATTGCCCTGTTGTTGTTATTAAACTTTCCCAGTATTCCATTAAAACGCTCGAATGAAAAACACCAAAAAGAACTGGTCCGCTTGTTAATATCATAGGCATGCGAGCATGTCTCGCGAGATCTTCCTTATAACAATAACCTTGCATGTGATTGGAGGAGCCCGACGAGCTTCTCGCCCTCGTCCAATCACGTGTGAGGTCATGGCCATGACGCATACAAGAC